>NC_069499.1:1274353100-1274570600 GCF_027579735.1 Bombina bombina
AGAGCGCAAAAGAGGGAGAGAGAGAGTGCAAAAGGGGGGGGGGAGAGAGAACGCAAAAGAGAGGGGGGAGAGAGAGAGCTCAAAAGAGAGGGGGAGAGAGAGCACAAAAGAGAGGGGGGAGAGAGAGAAAGCAAAAGAGAGTGGGAGGGAGAGAACGCAAGGGGTGGGACCACTGTACTGCAAAAAATGGCCCGTGTGAACGGGCTTTAGGACTAGTAATTAAATAAATTAATCCTATTTAAAACTAAATACTTACCTAATATAGCTACAATCAGCCAATAGAATGCAAGCTCAATCCGATTGGCTGATTGGATCAGCCAATTGGATTGAACTTCAATCTGATTGGCTGATAGAATCCTATCAGCCAATCGGAATTGAAGGGACGCTTACTCACTTAAAGGTACCGTCATTGTGTAAGAAGACTCCGGATGAAGAGGATGGCTCCGCGTCAGCTCCTTGGAAGATGGCTCCGCTCCGCTTCGGATGGATGAAGATTGAAGACGCCGCCTGGATGAAGACTTCTACCGGATGAAGGACCTCTTCTGCGCACCTTGGATGAAGATTTCGGCCCGGTTGGGTGAAGATGACTCAAGGTAGGGAGATCTTCAGGGGGTTAGTGTTAGGTTTTTTTAAGGGGGGTTTGGGTGGGCTAGAGTAGGGGTATGTGGGTGGTGGGTTTTAATGTTGGGGGGGTTGTATTTTTTTACAGGTAAAAGAGCTGATTACTTTGGGGCAATGCCCGCAAAAAGCCCTTTTAAGGGCTGGTAAAAGAGCTGATTACTTTGTAATGTAGGGCATTTTTTTAATTTTGGGGGGCTTTATTATTTTATTAGTGGGCTAAGATTAGGTGTAATTAGTTTAAACATCTTGTAATTTATTTTTATTTTCTGTAATTTAGTGTTTGTTTTTTTTTTGTACTATAGTTTAGTTTATTTAATTAAATTTAATTGTAGGTAATTGTAGTTAATTTGTTTAATTAATTTAATGATAGTGTAGTGTTAGGTTTAATTGTAATTTAGGTTAGAATTTATTTCACAGGTAATTTTGTAATTATTTTAAATAGGTAGCTATTAAATATTTATTAACTATTTAATAGCTATTGTACCTAGTTAAAATAAATACAAAGTTGCCTGTAAAATAAATATAAATCCTAAAATAGATATAATGTAACTATTAGTTATATTGTAGCTATATTAGGGTTTATTTTCTAGGTAAGTATTTAGTTTTAAATAGGAATAATTTATTTAATGATAGTAAATTTATTTCGTTTAATTAAAATTATATTTAAGTTAGGGGGGGTGTTAGGGTTAGGGGTTAATAACTTTATTATAGTAGCGGGGACGTTGCGGAGATTAGGAGTTAATAATTGTAGGTAGGTGGCGGCGATGTTAGGGAGGGCAGATTAGGGGTTAATACAATTTATTATAGTGTTTGCAAGGCGGGAATGCGGCGGTTTAGGGGTTAATACATTTATTATAGTGGTGACGAGGTCCGGTCGGCAGATTAGGGGTTAATAAGTGTAGGTAGGTGGGGGTGAAGTTGGGGGGGCAGATTATGGGGTAATAAATATAATATAGGTGTCGGCGATGTTAGAGACAGCAGATTAGGGGTTCATAGGGATAATGTAGGTTGCGGCGGTGTCCGGAGCGGCAGATTAGGGGTTAATAATAAAATGCAGGTGTCAGCGATAGCGGGGGAGGCAGATTAGAGGTTAATAAGTGTAAGGTTAGGGGTGTTTAGACTCGGGTTCATGTTAGGGTGTTAGGTGTAGACTTAGAGAGTGTTTCCCCATAGGAAACAATAGGACTGCGTTAGGAGCTGAACGCTGCTTTTTTGCAGGTGTTGTTTTTTTTTACAGCCAGCTCAGCCCCATTGTTTCCTATGGGGATATCGTGCACGAGCACGTTTTTCCAGCTTACCGCTACCGTAGGCAACGCTGGTATTGAGAGTTGAAGTGGAGCTAAATTATGCTCAACGCTCCCTTTTCTGAGGCTAGCGCAGCCATTCAGACAACTCTAAATACCAGCGTTGCCTACGGTAGCGGTAAGCTGGAAAAAAAGCAGCGTTAGCACCGCGGGTCTTTACCGACAAAACTCTAAATCTAGGCCATAGTTTGTTATTTTTCGGAATTTAGTGTTTGTTATTTTTTTGTAATTTAGTATTTTTTACTTTTTGTAATTAGATATGCCTAGATTTAGAGTTCTGCGTTAGCCGTCAAAACCAGCGTTTCCAGGGGTCCTAATGCTGGTTTTGGCCGCCCGCTGGTATTTAGAGTCAGTCAGGAAAGGGTCACTTTACAGCCGCGACTTTTCCATACCGCAGATCCCCCTATGCCTATTGCGTAGCCTATCTTTTCAATGGGATCTTTCTAACGCCGGTATTTAGAGTCTTGGCTGAAGTGAGCGTTAGAAATCTAACGACAAAACTCCAGCCGCAGAGAAAAGCCAGGAGTTAAGAGCTTTCTGGACTAACGATGGTTCATAAAGCTCTTAACTACTGTGCTCTAAAGTACACTAACACCCATAAACTACCTATGTACCCCTAAACCGAGGCCCCCCCCCACATCGCCGCCACTCTATTACATTTTTTTAACCCCTAATCTGCCGACCGCACACCGCTGCAACCTACATTATCCCTATGTACCCCTAATCTGCTGCCCCCTAACACCGCTGACCCCTACATAATATTTATTAACCCCTAATCTGCCCCCCCCAACGTCTCCGCTACCTTACCTACAATTATTAACCCCTAAACTGCCGACCAGACCTCACCGCTACTCTAATAAATGTATTAACCCCTAAAGCTAAGTCTAACCCTAACACCCCCCCCTAAGTTAAATATAATTTTTATCTAACAAAATAAAATAAATCTTATTAAATAACTTATTCCTATTTAAAGCTAAATACTTACCTGTAAAATAAACCCTAATATAGCTACAATATAACGAATAATTATATTGTAGCTATTTTAGGATTAATATTTATTTTACAGGCAACTTTGTATTTATTTTAACTAGGTACAATAGCTATTAAATAGTTAATAACTATTTAATAGCTACCTAGTTAAAATAATTACAAAATTACCTGTAAAATAAATCCTAACCTAAGTTACAATTAAACCTAACACTACACTATCAATAAATTAATTACCTACAAATAAATACAATTAAATAAACTAACTAAAGTACAAAAAATAAAAAAGAACTAAGTTACAAAAAATAAAAAAATAATTTACAAACATTATAAAAATATTACAACAATTTTAAGCTAATTATACCTACTATAAGCCCCCTAATAAAATAACAAAGCCCCCCAAAATAAAAAATGCCCTACCCTATTCTAAAATAAAAATTGAAAAGCTCTTTAACCTTACCAGCCCTTAAAAGGGCCTTTTGCGGGGCATTGCCCCAAAGAATTCTGCTCTTTTGCCTGTAAAAAAAAATATATCTCCTCCCAACATTACAACCCACCACCCACATACCCCTAATCTAACCCAAACCCCCCTTAAATAAACCTAACACTAAGCCCCCTGAAGATCTTCCTACCTTATCTTCACCACGCCGGGTATCCCCGATCCGTCCAGAAGAGGCTCCGAAGTCTTCATCCTATCCGGGCGATGTCTTCATCCAAGCGGGGGACTGAAGAGGTCCATCATCGGGCTGAAGAGGTCCTTCATCCGGCTGAAGTCTTCATCCAAGCGGAGGCTGAAGAGGTCCATCATCCGGCTGAAGTCTTCTATCAAGCGTCATCTTCAATTTTCTTTCTTCCGGCTCCATCTTCATCCCACCGACGCGGAACATCCATCCTGGACGACGACCTTCCCGACGAATGAGGGTTCCTTTAAGGGACGTCATCCAAGATGGCGTCCCTCGAATTCCGATTGGCTTATAGGATTCTATTAGCCAATCGGAATTAAGGTAGGAAAAATCTGATTGGCTGATTGAATCAGCCAATCAGATTCAAGTTCAATCCGATTGGCTGATCCAATCAGCCAATCAGATTGAGCTCGCATTCTATTGGCTGATCGGATTAATTAATTTATTGATAGTGTAGTATTAGGTTTAATTGTAACTTAGGTTAGGATTTATTTTACAGGTAATTTTGTAATGATTTTAACTAGGTAGCTATTAAATAGTTATTAACTATTTAATAGCTATTGTAACTAGTTAAAATAAATACAAAGTTGCCTGTAAAATAAATATTAATCATAAAATAGCTACAATATAATTATAATTTATATTGTAGCTATACAGGGAGTGCAGAATTATTAGGCAAATGAGTATTTTGACCACATCATCCTCTTTATGCATGTTGTCTTACTCCAAGCTGTATAGGCTCGAAAGCCTACTACCAATTAAGCATATTAGGTGATGTGCATCTCTGTAATGAGAAGGGGTGTGGTCTAATGACATCAACACCCCTATATCAGGTGTGCATAATTATTAGGCAACTTCCTTTCCTTTGGCAAAATGGGTCAAAAGAAGGACTTGACAGGCTCAGAAAAGTCAAAAATAGTGAGATATCTTGCAGAGGGATGCAGCAATCTTAAAATTGCAAAGCTTCTGAAGTGTGATCATCGAACAATCAAGCGTTTCATTCAAAATAGTCAACAGGGTCGCAAGAAGCGTGTGGAAAAACCAAGGCGCAAAATAACTGCCCATGAACTGAGAAAAGTCAAGCGTGCAGCTGCCAAGATGCCACTTGCCACCAGTTTGGCCATATTTCAGAGCTGCAACATCACTAGAGTGCCCAAAAGCACAAGGTGTGCAATACTCAGAGACATGGCCAAGGTAAGAAAGGCTGAAAGACGACCACCACTGAACAAGACACCCAAGCTGAAACGTCAAGACTGAGCCAAGAAATATCTCAAGACTGATTTTTCTAAGGTTTTATGGACTGATGAAATGAGAGTGAGTCTTAATGGGCCAGATGGATGGGCCCGTGGCTGGATTGGTAAAGGGCAGAGAGCTCCAGTCCGACTCAGATGCCAGCAAGGTGGAGGTGGAGTACTGGTTTGGGCTGGTATCATCAAAGATGAGCTTGTGGGGCCTTTTCGGGTTGAGGATGGAGTCAAGCTCAACTCCCAGTCCTACTGCCAGTTTCTGGAAGACACCTTCTTCAAGCAGTGGTACAGGAAGAAGTCTGCATCCTTCAAGAAAAACATGATTTTCATGCAGGACAATGCTCCATCACACGCGTCCAAGTACTCCACAGCGTGGCTGGCAAGAAAGGGTATAAAAGAAGAAAATCTAATGACATGGCCTCCTTGTTCACCTGATCTGAACCCCATTGAGAACCTGTGGTCCATCATCAAATGTGAGATTTACAAGGAGGGAAAACAGTACACCTCTCTGAACAGTGTCTGGGAGGCTGTGGTTGCTGCTGCACGCAATGTTGATGGTGAACAGATCAAAACACTGACAGAATCCATGGATGGCAGGCTTTTGAGTGTCCTTGCAAAGAAAGGTGGCTATATTGGTCACTGATTTGTTTTTGTTTTGTTTTTGAATGTCAGAAATGTATATTTGTGAATGTTTAGATGTTATATTGGTTTCACTGGTAAAAATAAATAATTGAAATGTGTATATATTTGTTTTTTGTTAAGTTGCCTAATAATTATGCACAGTAATAGTCACCTGCACACACAGATATCCCCCTAAAATAGCTATAACTAAAACAAACTAAAAACTACTTCCAAAACTATTCAGCTTTGATATTAATGAGTTTTTTGGGTTCATTGAGAACATGGTTGTTGTTCAATAATAAAATTAATCCTCAAAAATACAACTTGCCTAATAATTCTGCACTCCCTGTATTAGGGTTTATTTTACAGGTAAGTATTTAGCTTTAAATAGGAATAATTTATTTAATAAGATTTATTTTATTTCGTTAGATAAAAATTATATTTAACTTAGGGGGGTGTTAGGGTTAGGGTTAGACTTAGCTTTAGGGGTTAATACATTTATTAGAATAGCGGTGAGGTTCCGGTCGGCAGATTAGGGGTTAATAATTGAAGTTAGGTGTCGGCGATGTTAGGGAGGGCAGATTAGGGGTTAATACTATTTATTATAGGGTTTTTGAGGCGGGAGTGAGGCGGATTAGGGGGTTAATAAAATCATTATAGTAGCGGTGAGGTCCGGTCGGCAGATTAGGAGTTAATAATTGTAGGTAGGTGGCGGCGACGTTGGGGGCGGCAGATTAGGGGTTAATAAATATAATATAGGGGTCGGCGGTGTACGGAGCGGCAGATTAGGGGTTAATAGTATAATGGAAGGGTCGGCAATAGCGGGGGCGGCAGATTAGGGGTTAATAAGTGTAAGGTTAGGGGTGTTTAGACTCGGGGTGCATGTTAGGGTGTTAGGTGCAGACTTAGGAAGTGTTTCCCCATAAGAAACAATGGGGCTGCGTTAGGAGCTGAACGCTGCTTTTTTGCGGGTGTTAGGTTTTTTTTCAGCTCAAACAGCCCCATTGTTTCCTATGGGGGAATCCTGCACGAGCACGTTTTTGAAGCTGGCCTCGTCCGTAAGCACCGCTGGTAAATTATGCTCTACGCTCCCTTTTTGGAGCCTAACGCAGCCCTTCTGTGAACTCTAAATACCAGCGGTATTTAAAAGGTGCGGGGGGAAAAATACACGCGTAGCTAACGCACCCCTTTGGCCGCAGAACTCTAAATCTAGCTGATAGTTTGTAATTTTTTTAGTAGTGTTAGGATTTTTTTAATGTGTAATATAGTTTATTTAATTGGTAGTTAGTTTAATTTTAGTTTAAAAGTTATATTAGTTTGTTTAGTTTAAACTTATTTTTTTTAATTTGACAGGTAATTTAATTTTTAATTTAATTTAAGATAGGGAAATTGTAATTTTAATATAAAGTTAGGTTTAGGGGAGGTTTAGGGGTTACTAGTTTAAATTAATTTATTGCGATGTGGGGGGCTTTCGGTTTAGGGGTTAATAGTTTAATTTAGTATATTTCGTTGTGGGGGGCTTGCGGTTTAGGGGTTAATAGGTTTATTATAGTGGCGGTGGTGTAGAGCTTAATAACTTTAGTATAGTGGGGGCGATGTGGGCGGACAGCAGATTAGGGGTTAATTATATTTAAATAGTGTTTGTGATGTGGGAGGGCAGCGGTTTATGGGTTAATAACTTTAGTATAGTGGCGACAATGTCAGGGAGCGGCGGAATAGGGGTTAATAAATGTTATTAGTGGCGGCGATGTTGGGAGCAGCAGATTAGGGGTTAATAACTTTAATATAGTGTTTGCGATGCGGGGAGGGCCTCGGTTTAGGGGTTAATAGGTAGTTTATGGGTGTTAGTGTACTTTGTAACACTTTAGTTATGGATTTTATGTAACAGTTTTGTAGCATAAAACTTATAACTACTACTCTCAGATTGCGAAATGGATCTTGTCGGTATAGGCTACAATGCAAGCTTTTTAGCCTCACCGCAAAACTCATAATGGCTGCGCTATAGAAGTCCCATTTTTACCTGTGCGCTACTGACGTTACAGGCTAAAGGCTTGCTGTACAGCTATACCGACAAGACTCTTAGGCCTAGATTTGGAGTTTTGTCGGGTAACGACGCGCGTAGCTAATGCCGGCTTTTTTCTGGCCGCACCATAAAATAACTCTGGTATTGAGAGTCCACAAAAAGGCTGCGTTAGGCTCCAAAAAAGGAGCGTAGAGCATATTTAACGCAGCTTCAACTCTCGATATCAGAGTTGCTTACGCAAGCGGCCAGCCTCAAAAACGTGCTCGTGCACGATTCCCCCATAGGAAACAATGGGGCTGTTTGAGCTGAAAAAAAACCTAACACCTGCAAAAAAGCCGCGTTCAGCTCTTAACGCAGCCCCATTGTTTGCTATGGGGAAACACTTCCTAAGTCTGCACCTAACACCCTAACATGTACCCGAGTCTAAACACCCCTAACCTTACACTTATTAACCCCTAATCTGCCGCCCCCGCTATAGCTGACCCCTGCATATTATTTTTAACCCAGGTTCACCGATCTGTCCTGAAGAGCTCCTCCAATGTCCTGATCCAAGCCCAAGCGGGGGGCTGAAGAGGTCCATGATCCAGCTGAAGTCTTCATCCAAGCGGGAGCTGAAGAGGTCCATGATCCGGATGAAGTCTTCTATCAACGGCATCTTCAATCTTCTTTCTTCCGGATCCATCTTGCAGACCTCTGACGCGGAACATCCTCTTCTCCCGACGCCTACTAGCCGAATGACGGTTCCTTTAAGGGACGTCATCCAAGATGGCGTCCCTCGAATTCCGATTGGCTGATAGAATTCTATCAGCCAATCGGAATTAAGGTAGGAATATTCTGATTGGCTGATGGAATCTGCCAATCAGAATCAAGTTCAATCAGATTGGCTGATTCGATCGGCCAATCAGATTGAGCTTGCATTCTATTGGCTGTTCAGATCAGCCAATAGAATGCGAGCTCAATCTGATTGGCTGATTGGATCAGCCAATCGGATTAATCTTGATTCTGATTGGCTGATTCCATCAGCCAATCAGAATATTCCTAACTTAATTCCGATTGGCTGATAGAATCCTATCAGCCAATAGGAATTCGAGGGACGCCATCTTGGATGACGTCCCTTAAAGGAACCGTCATTTGGCTAGTAGGCGTCGGGAGAAGAGGATGTTCCGCGTTGGAGGTCTGCAAGATGGATCCGGAAGAAAGAAGATTGAAGATGCCGTTGATAGAAGACTTCATCCGGATCATGGACCTCTTCAGCTCCCGCTTGGATGAAGACTTCAGCCGGATCATGGACCTCTTCAGCCCCCGCTTGGGCTTGGATCAGGACATCGGAGGAGCTCTTCAGGACGGATCGGTGAACCTGGTAGCGTGAAGACAAGGTAGGAAGATCTTCAGGGGCTTAGTGTTAGGTTTATTTAAGGGGGGTTTGGGTTAGATTAGGGGTATGTGGGTGGTGGGTTGTAATGTTGGGGGGGGGGGTATTGTATGTTTTTTTTTTACAGGCAAAAGAGCTGAATTTCTTGGGGCATGCCCCGCAAAGGGCCCTGTTCAGGGCTGGTAAGGTAAAAGAGCTTTGAACTTTAGTAATTTAGAATAGGGTAGGACATTTTGTTATTTTGGGGGTCTTTGTTATTTTATTAGGGGGCTTAGAGTAGGTGTAATTAGTTTAAAATTGTTGTAATATTTTTCTTATGTTTGTAAATATTTTTTTATTTTTTGTAACTTAGTTCTTTTTTATTTTTTGTACTTTAGTTAGTTTATTTCATTGTAGTTATTTGTAGGAATTGTATTTAATTTATTTATTGATAGTTCAGTGTTAGGTTTAATTGTAGGTAATTGTAGGTATTTTATTTAATTAATTTAATGATAGTTTAGTGTTAGGTTTAATTGTAACTTAGGTTAGGATTTATTTTACAGGTAATTTTGAAATTATTTTAACTAGGTAACTATTAAATGGTTCTTAACTATTTAATAGCTATTGTACCTGGTTAAAATAATTACAAAGTTGACCGGAAAATAAATATTAATCCTAAAATTATAATTTATATTGTAGCTATATTAGGATTTATTTTACAGGTAAGTATTTAGTTTTAAATAGGAATAATTTATTTAATAAGAGTTAATTAATTTCGTTAGATAAAAATTATATTTAACTTAGGTGGGTGTTAGTGTTAGGGTTAGACTTAGCTTTAGGGGTTAATACATTTATTATAGTAGCGGTGAGCTCCGGTCGGCAGATTAGGGTTAATGTTTGAAGTTAGGTGTTGGCGATGTTAGGGAGGGCAGATTAGGGGTTAATACTTTTTATTATAGGGTTAGTGATGCGGATTATGGGTTAATAACTTTATAATAGTAGCGGTGCGGTCCCGCTCGGCAGATTAGGGGTTAATAAGTGTAGGCAGGTGGAGGCGACGATGTGGGGGGCAGATTAGGGGTAATAAATATAATATAGGGGTTGGTGGTGTTAGGGGCAGCAGATTAGGGGTACATAGCTATAATGTAGGTGGTGGCGCTTTGCGGTCGGCAGATTAGGGGTTAATTATTGTAGGTAGTGGCAGCGACAGTCTGTGGGGGGCAGGTTAGGGGTTATAAATATAATACAGGGGTCGGCGGTGATAGGGGCAGCAGATTAGGGGTAACATAAGTATAACGTAGGTGGCGGGTCGGCAGATTAGGGTGTTAAAAAAATTTATCGAGTGGCGGCGATGTGGGGGGACCTCGGTTTAGGGGTACATAGGTAGTTTATGGGTGTTAGTGTACTTTAGAGTACAGTAGTTAAGAGCTTTATGAACCGGCGTAGCCCAGAAAGTCTTAACTACTGACTTTTTCCTGCAGCTGGAGTTTTGTCGTTAGATGTCTAACGCTCACTTCAGCCACGACTCTAAATAACCGGAGTTAGAAAGATCCCATTGAAAAGATTAGGATACGCAATTTACGTAAGGGGATCTGCGGTATGGAAAAGTCGCGGCTGAAAAAGTGAGCGTTAGACCCTATTTTGAGTGACTCCAAATATCGGAGTTAGCCTAAAACCAGCGTTAGGAGCCTCTAACGCTGGTTTTCACGGCTAACGCCAAACTCCAAATCTAGGCCTTATAAATTACCCTTTTTTCAGCATTAAAACACAAACGCACAACTTGTAATCTAGGTGACAAGTGTGCAACATGCTTTGTTACTTAGAATTGCCTCAAGGATTGTTTTGGGGGTATTATCCTGTACAAGCTTAGTGAAAATAAGAGCAAAAAAGATCAGGCTAAGCAATATTAGCACTCCATTTTGTAATACCAGCGCACAATAACGTGCGATGGTATTACAAGTTAATCGCAATGCAGAAGTGAGCTCGCATTCTCATTGCTAGGAAGTATTGTGCAACAAGAGCGCGCTTTCATAAGCTCCTATGGGAGCACTCGTTCTTTTGCCCATCAAAGATGTAGCAATGGGCAGCATATATATATATATATATATATATATATATATATATAAACACAGAGAAAACCCAGCACTCACTTACAAGCTCTCAGCTAAGATTTAAAAGCAAAAAGGAAAGGTTAGTCACCGCATACTGGCCAAATGGGCAAGCTCAGGTACACGTCAAGGTCCTCTCCAATACCTGAGACCCTAAAACAGCCACACAATGCAAGCTTTCAAATCCAAACAAACTGAAAACAAAAAGGGTGCACATCATATATAGTATACTTTTAGTATCAAAAATACCAAGAGTATTGCATTGAGCAATGATACTTTTTTATTGGACTAACTATCGCCTAGATTACAAATCTTGCGTTAGCCTTTAAAAGAAGCGTTGAGGGGTCCCAACGCTGCTTTTTAACACCCGTGGTATACGAGGTCTGACAGGTAAGTGTACCGCTCACTTTTTTTCCGCGACTCAAGCATACCGCAAATCCCCTTACATCCAATTGCATATCCTATCTTTTTATTGGGATTTTTCCTAACGCCGGTATTACGAGTCTTGGAGAAAGTGAGCGGTACACCCTCTCCTGTCAAGACTCCTACTGCATTTAAAAGTAAGTAGTTAAGAGTTTTATGGGCTAACGCCGTAACATAAAACTCTTAACTAAAGTGCTAAAAAGTAAACTAACACCATAAACTACCTATTTAACCCCTAAACCGAGCCCCCACACCCCCACATCGCAAACACTTTAAATAAAGTTTTTAACCCCTAATCTGCCGAACGGACATCGCCGCCACTTCAAAAATATATTAACCCCTAAACCGTCGCCCTCCCGCCTCGCAAACTCTAGTTAAATTTTATTAACCCCTAATCTGCCGTCCCCTAACATCGCCAACACCTACCTACATTTATTAACCCCTAATCTGACGCCCACAACATCGCCGCCACTATATTAAATGTATTAACCCCTAAACCTAAGTCTAACCCTAACCCCCCCTAACTTAAATATAATTTAAATAAAACGAAATAAAATTACTACAATTAAATAAATTATTCCTATTTAAAACTAAATACCTATAAAATAAACCCTTAGCTAGCTACAATATAACTAATAGTTAGTTACATTGTAGCTATCTCAGGGTTTATTTTTAATTAAATTAGTTATTAACTATTTAATAACTTCCTATTTAAAATAAAGACACATTTACCTGTAAAATAAAACCTAACCTAAATTACAATTACACCTAACACTACACTCATAATTAAAATAATTTCCTAAATTATCTACAATTAACTACAATTAAATTAAATAAAACTAAAGTACAGAAAAAACCCCATAAATTACAGGAAAAAAAAATAATACAAGAATTTTAAACTAATTAGACCAATCTAATCCCCCTAATAAAATAAAAAAAGACCCCCAAAATAATAAAATCCCTACCCCTATACTAAAATTACAAATAGCCCTTAAAAGGGGTTTTTGCGGAGGCATAAAATAATCAGCTCTTTTACCTGTAAAAAAAAAAATACAATAAACCCCCAACATTAAAACCCCCACCCACAACACCCAACCCCTACTCTAAAACCCACCCAATCCCCCCTTAATAAAACCTAACAATACCCCCTTGAAGATCACCCTACCTTGAGACGTCTTCACCCAAGCCGGGCACAAGTGGTCCTCCAGATGAGCAGAAGTCTTCATCGGATCCAGGCAGAAGTGGTCGTCCAGATGGGCAGAAGTCTTCATCCAGGCGGCATCTTATATCTTCATCCATCCGGAGCGGAGCGGGTCTATCTTTCAAGCCAGCCGACGTGGAGCAATCCTCTTCTTCTGACGACTCCCGACGAAATGAAGGTTCCTTTAAATGATGTCATCCAAGATGGCATTCCTTGAAATCCTATTGGCTGATCCAATCAGCCAATAGAATTGAAGTGCAATCCTATTGGCTAATCCAATCAGCCAATAGGATTGAGATTGCATTCTATTGGCTCTTCCAATCAGTCAATAGAATGCAAGCTCAATTCTATTGGTTTGATTGGAATCAGCCAATAGGATTTATCCTACCTTAATTCCGATTGGCTGATAGAATCCTATCAGCCAAACGGAATTCAAGGGATGCCATCTTGGATGACGTCATTTTTTATTTTATTAGGGGGATTAGATTAGGTGTAATTAGTTTAAAATTCTTGTAATTATTTTTTTTTTCCTGTAATTTAGTGTTTTTTTTTTTTTTCAGACTTTAGTTTATTTAATTTAATTGTAGTTAATTTAGGAAATTATTTTAATTATAGTGTAGTGTTAGGTGTAATTGTAATTTAGGTTAGGTTTTATTTTACAGGTAAATTTGTCATTTATTTTAACTAGGAAGTTATTAAATAGTTAATAATTATTTAATAAACTATTGTACCTAGTTAAAATAAATACAAATTTGTCTGTAAAATAAATAATAAACCCTGAGATAGCTACAATGTAATTATTAGTTATATTGTAGCTAGCTTAGGGTTTATTTCTATAGGTATTTAGTTTTTAAATAGGAATAATTTATTTAATTGTAGTAATTTTATTTCGTTTTATTTAAATTATATTTATGTTAGGGGGGGTTAGGGTTAGACTTAGGTTAGGGGTTAATAACTTTATTATAGTGGCGGCGACGTCTGGGGGCAGCAGATTAGGGGGTTAATACATTTAATATAGTTGCTGCGACGTTGGGGGGGCAGATTAGGGGTTAATAAATATAATGTAGGTGGCGGCGATGTTGGGGGCAGCAGATTAGGGGTTCATAAGTATAATGTAGGGGGGCGGGCGGTGTCCGGAGCGGCAGATTAGGGGTTAATAATATTAAGAAGGTGTTGGCGATTTCGGGGATGGCAGTTTATGGGGTTAATAAGTGTAAGATTAGAGGTGTTTAGACTCGGGTTCATGTTAGGGTGTTAGGTGTAGACATTACATTTTCTTTCCCCACTAGGAATCAATAGGGCTGTGTTAGGAGCTGAACACTGCTTTTATGCAGGTGTTAGGTTTTTTTTGCAGCCGATTCTGCCCCATTGTCTTCTATGGGGAAATCCTGCACAAGCACATTTTACCTGCTTACCGCTACCGTAAGCAGCGCTGGTATTGAGGTGAGATGTGGAGCTATATTTTGCTCTTCGCTCACTTTTTAGAGGCTAACGCTGGGTTTAAAAAAAACTGTAATACCAGTGTTGTTTGTAGGTGAGCGGTGAGCTGAAACTGAGCGTTAGCACCTCACCCCTGTTACTGCAAAACCGCAAAATCTAGGTGAATACATTTATAAGATGACAAGCTTTCGGAAGAGTTCCTTCCTTTATCAAATCTGAAGCAATACTGACCAATTCAATGGAATCAATGTATATAAATACTGTAGATATATATATATGTGTGTGTGTTAATATGTGTATATACACATATTAAGAGAGAGTCGAGATGCAGGATTGGTTGCTTTCAAATATGATATGTCCATGTATTAAAACCTGTGTAAAGCGGAAAGGGCAGGAATGTAAAGAGTTAATTATCCCCTATGTTGTAACACAAAAAGGTAATCCGCTGTGGAAGTAATTGCAGTCTTCACCCTGGGATATATACCCTTCTTACACTTGTCATGCAGATTGGGTGACAGACGACTTTTTCATCTGGAAATACTGATTCACACTCAAATTTTGTTCGTGCTCAGAGAAACAACAAAGGAGCACATACCTTCCTAGGGATTCCGTTCTGTACATATTCCACTTAATGGTCATTTGGAAAACCAGCTTCAGTGAAATAATCCTTGGCTCTTTAGGCACCACTCTGTGCCAATTTCTGTCTCCGTGAACTTCACGCTCAAGCCTGCAATGTGGAGCTGCCCATGGTGCGGGCTCACGCTGCTGTCTCCGTCGGATCCGGTGTGATGACGTCACTTAGGGAGTATGTATAACCTCTGCCCATTCCGAAGGTAAGTCAGTAATACGTAAGATAGAGAGTGGGACCGGTCTGTAACCGTGATGCGCTGTTAATTAACCAATGAGGTGTTCTTAACCACTTTTTAAGGTATACAGGGTTTGCTCAATTTGAGTTTTATTCTATAGAGCGTGGTCTTCCTTTTGTCACAAAGTATACACATATTAACCCTCCTCAGGCTCGCTGGAAACAGTAGTTATGTAGCATCGGTCTAAAGGCCGCTGCTCCATAACTTGTCCGCCTGCTCTGAGGCTGCAGACATCAATCCGTCTGATCCTATATAATCGGGCTGATTGACACCCCCTGCTAGCTAGCTAGCAAATCTGCAGGGGGCGGCATTTATCGATGTGCGGCGGACATGATATGCTACATCATTTCATGTCCGTCCGCACTTTAATAAATCGGCCCCTTAGTGTTATACTCTTTAACGTAATCAAAGCAAAGGTGGTCATGTTCACAAAATGGTAGCCATATACAGTGTGATATTGGTGCATGTAAGGACAGATGCCTGTCACAGTGCATTGCAGGTTACATCCTAAAAAAATAAATTATCTTATAACAAAGGCAAACATCCCCAAATATAATTTCCATGAAATAGATATCCTCAGATATACAATATAACCAGGTTATAACTATGAAGATGTCTTAGGCACCTTGCTTTCTAGACTATTTCACTCTTCAGAATAATTTGCATGTATGATGTACAATATACGCCATTAACAATTACAATCAAGAATAACTACACAGAATTTTGCTCTTGCGTCATTTTAATGTGGCATGTCTGATTATGGTTTAAATAGCCTGTCAACTTCTATTTTCTCTGTTCAGTTTATATAAATATATTCTCCAGATTTGCCTAATACAAAGAAAGTTAAGTTCCCTTAAATTATGAGGAAATGTGTTGTACTTAGCCAGCACAATGACATTCAATATTAGTTTTCTATGTGAAACATTCTGTGATGTTCTGTCATAATAGAAACATTTTTTTAACTCTACATTGAAATATGTGGATCTTTGAAAATAATTCACATTGTTGTGCACAATCTCTTTAATACCACCCTGGTTGCCTGGTATATTTTTTTGTGCCGCAAGACCCTGTCTTACAAAATGCTGAATCTGTTAAATCTCAATTTTCCTCTGCTTCAAGCAGTTTAATTTACACGAGGAACATGCATCTATCTGTTATCATGTGAGTGCATACTTTAGGATTTTCTTTATTTTATGGTCCATTTATAAAATTGCACTACGGTAAAATCTTATTATAGCCCATTCTTGCTACACAAAATTGTTCATTATTTATATGTATATATATATATATATACAAAATAACAAGAGTATTACATTGAGCAATGATACTTTTTTTATTGTACTAACTATAAATTTATAAGTTGACAAGCTTTCGGAAGAGTTCCTTCCTTTATCAAGTCTAAAGCAATGACTTAATAAAGGAAGGAACTCTTCCGAAAGCTTGTCAATTTATAAATGTATAGTTAGGCCAATAAAAAAAGTATCATTGCTCAATGCAATACTCTTGTTATTTTGATATCTAAATCTCTGGACTAACACGTCTACTCTAATCAACGCGTATATATTCCTCATTTCCCTGAGAACTATTCCACACAGGATTGTGGGTAAAGTAATTGCACTATTGCTTCATTTGTAAGTTACTTACAGCATAATTTTTATGAATGAGTGCTAATATTCCACTGGAATTTTAGTGCTCTGCTTCTTTCCCATATATTGGATGCATATACAAATAGAAATCCCTAAATCCAGAATTAAAAAAATCCAGAATTATTCAAAAATACTTTTCATTAATATAATTTCATTCTATTCTGCCTGTGTCTTTGGTTTGGCTTTGTACTATAAAATGCAAATGATTATCTATATTGATTTAAAACAAAAGCTAATCTCGATACTGTACTATCTCTCTGATGGTACCATTTATAAAAAAATGATATAAAACTTCTCTTAGGTTGCATGTATAACCAGTATTATGCTATGTAAATATTGCCTAAATTACATATTGGGTTTACACTTGGCCGAATCCCCTCTCCAAGCTGTCCCATTAAATAGATGCAAATATACAAATTTTCCAGAAACCAAACTATTCTAAAATCCAAATCCTTTTCCAGACTCACGCTGTTTGGATAAAGGGTTTCTACCTGTATCTTTTTTTTAGAAAAAGAGATATTTTATAGATATAATAAATATGTATATGGAACTATGTTCTAACTTTGCACATATACATGTAGATGACATTGCACACTTTGGTCCAGAAGTGGTGGCTAAATATTTATTGCTCATGTCCACTAACTGCACTCAAGGTAAAAAAAAATAGCGATGGGTTAGCGCTGATATTACAAGTTGAAAGTAAAAAGTTAGCACAAGAGTGAAAGACTCAGACAAGCTAACCTGAGGATTTTAGATATCACTCTCCTCTAGACTTTTATGGGGGGAGCTAAAGAAAGCCTTTTCTATTTATAGTTTGCACGCTAACCAGACACTGCACTAGATCAACTGCGATAAAGCCAAAGGTGCATTAGGAATACTTCACATTCCTATGTTCTTCCCTTAGAAGAAAATGTTTATTTTTTATTTTAAAATGGATATTTCTATATATATCTTTATATGTTACAGATAAAGAGATATATTGTATTTACACAAATATGTATATTTTATTCTAAGTAAAGAACATAGGAATTTTAAGTATTTCTATTCAAAATACATTAAAATTGATTTAAAATTATATTGCATATTTCAAGGTATATATGACTCGGAAAGGCTCAAATATATATATATAGTTAAAAAATGAAAGGGTAGGGAGAGAGCGGAGCTGCTACAGGTTACTTCCGCTTAGGGCCGGGGGGTGAGTGGGTTAGACCAAGGCTGGGAAAGGGGGGGGGGTGTAGAATCAACCAAATAGCGGCGGACGACCGCAAAAGACTCAGCAAGGAAAAAAATGGAAGGCTGCTGAGCAACAGGTAAAAAAAGACTTTATTCCATTAAAATAGAAGAGACACAAAAATGACAAGGAGGGTAGTTAGCCATCTAACATGTTTCGCGCTGGTGTGCGCTTACTCATAGATGCTAAATGCAAGTAATGGAAGCTAATGTATTTAAAGGGGCAGGAACCAATAGGAGATTGATCTTTAAATTTTGTAATTTGATCAGTTTCACACATGAAATTTCTCCTTGTTAATTTAATACTCAGCCCCTTCAAAATGCATTAGATTGTGTGCTTAAAAACAAAAGAACATATTACTTGTGAAAGTATAGCAATACTTGGCTTGTTAGAAAATTGCATCACTATTTACATCAAAAAATTATTATTCCAAATTACCTAGAAAACAGTTTTTATGAAAGAAAGAAAATGGACAGAAAGTAAACAGAAAATGAGAAAAATAAAAAATGAGAAAAATAAAGACACTTTGAAATTAATCATTTACAAATAAGATAATGACCAAAAAGAGCCATATTGCCCAATTACAGGGAGTGCAGAATTATTAGGCAAATGAGTATTTTGACCACATCATCCTCTTTATGCATGTTGTCTTACTCCAAGCTGTATAGGCTCGAAAGCCTACTACCAATTAAGCATATTAGGTGATGTGCATCTCTGTAATGAGAAGGGGTGTGGTCTAATGACATCAACACCCTATATCAGGTGTGCATAATTATTAGGCAACTTCCTTTCCTTTGGCAAAATGGGTCAAAAGAAGGACTTGACAGGCTCAGAAAAGTAAAAAATAGTGAGATATCTTGCAGAGGGATGCAGCACTCTTAAAATTGCAAAGCTTCTGAAGCGTGATCATCGAACAATCAAGCGTTTCATTCAAAATAATCAACAGGGTCGCAAGAAGCGTGTGGAAAAAGCAAGGAGCAAAATAACTGCCCATGAACTGAGAAAAGTCACTTGCCACCAGTTTGGCCATATTTCAGAGCTGCAACATCACTGGAGTGCCCAAAAGCACAAGGTGTGCAATACTCAGAGACATGGCCAAGGTAAGAAAGGCTGAAAGACGACCACCACTGAACAAGACACACAAGCTGAAACGTCAAGACTGGGCCAAGAAATATCTCAAGACTGATTTTTCTAAGGTTTTATGGACTGATGAAATGAGAGTGAGTCTTGATGGGCCAGATGGATGGGCCCATGGCTGGATTGGTAAAGGGCAGAGAGCTCCAGTCCGACTCAGACGCCAGCAAGGTGGAGGTGGAGTACTGGTTTGGGCTGGTATCATCAAAGATGAGCTTGTGGGGCCTTTTCGGGTTGAGGATGGAGTCAAGCTCAACTCCCAGTCCTACTGCCAGTTTCTGGAAGACACCTTCTTCAAGCAGTGGTACAGGAAGAAGTCTGCATCCTTCAAGAAAAACATGATTTTCATGCAGGACAATGCTCCATCACACGCGTCCAAGTACTCCACAGCGTGGCTGGCAAGAAAGGGTATAAAAGAAGAAAATCTAATGACATGGCCTCCTTGTTCACCTGATCTGAACCCCATTGAGAACCTGTGGTCCATCATCAAATGTGAGATTTACAAGGAGGGAAAACAGTACACCTCTCTGAACAGTGTCTGGGAGGCTGTGGTTGCTGCTGCACGCAATGTTGATAGTGAACAGATCAAAACACTGACAGAATCCATGGATGGCAGGCTTTTGAGTGTCCTTGCAAAGAAAGGTGGCTATATTGGTCACTGATTTGTTTTTGTTTTGTTTTTGAATGTCAGAAATGTATATTTGTGAATGTTGAGATGTTATATTGGTTTCACTGGTAAAAATAAATAATTGAAATGGGTATATATTTGTTTTTTGTTAAGTTGCCTAATAATTATGCACAGTAATAGTCACCTGCACACACAGATATCCACCTAAAATAGCTATAACTAAAAACAAACTAAAAACTACTTCCAAAACTATTCAGCTTTGATATTAATGAGTTTTTTGGGTTCATTGAGAACATGGTTGTTGTTCAATAATAAAATTAATCCTCAAAAATACAACTTGCCTAATAATTCTGCACTCCCTGTAAGTATTAAAACACAATTAATACTGGTCATTCTTATATGCAAAACAGTGTGAAACCACTAAGAACATAAAACACGTTTGAACAAGATGACCATATATTACAAAGAGATGGAATATGGCCATATTGCAATTGTTATTTATCCATTTGTATAATTCTAGGGTTTACATTAGTGGACACAATACATCAGTAAAAATAAAAATAAAAATAAAAATAAATGAAACGTGTGTATAAACACAGACATACATGAAGAATATTTGCATACATACATATAAGAAAAACATATGCAGAAACATGTATATGAATGTCAGCAGGGACCAAATAAGTATTATAATCATCTTACATGAGACAACTGCAAACATGTCTCATATCAAAATGAAATTATAATAGTACATGTATGTGTCACCACACGTGTGATCCCTCACAGATACCTTTTCCTGTAGTTAAGTGTATATACGTTGAGTTAAATGGAACCAGACTAGAGTGTTGTTTGAATAAATAGGTAAACAAATGCTGAAAACATACTAATATGAAAATATATGTATGAGTATACAGTAACAAGTATATAAAATCATGTTTACCTAATCAACAAAATATCTCATGTCCCATTCTAGGTTCATGCCCAATGGTGATTTAGATCTTAACTTATAGATCCAATATAGTTCCTTCTTGACAAGTATTTTTGACACATTGCCACCACGTAGGGGAACTCTCGCTATATCTATGATCTTTATTTTAAACCTAGGTACATTCGTGAAATGAAAAGAATTAAAATGTCTGGCAACTGTAGAATCCTTATTAAAGTTTTTCACATCTCTCAAATGTTCCCTTGTGCGATCCCTAAGGCTCCTAGTTGATTGTCCAACATATTGGGCCTTGCAAAGTTGGCAATCAAGTAGGTATACTATATAGGAGGTAAGACAAGTAGCATAGAAATCAATTTTAAAAAATTCACCTGTGACTGCACTATTGAATGTATTGGTGTAGTCCATTGTTTCACATGTTAAACAATTTGAAAGGTGTGCCTTGAAATTACCTTTACCCCTGAGCCAATTAGTGTCAGTACTTGTATTAGATTTCACTAAACTAGGAGAAAGCTTGGTCGCTAGTGTGGGAGGTTTTTTTGCTACAATTTTTAATATGAGGTAGTAAAGTTTCATCATCTTTTAAAATGTGAAGATGTTTTTTTAATAATACAACAAATGGAATTGTATTGAAGTGAGAATTCAGTTGAAAATACAATGCTATTTTCATCAAGATAATTTTTCTTTTTGGAGTCATCCCTAAGTGAGGTAGTGCTACCGGTTGTCCCTACTGGAAGGGGGGAATCTATGGATTTAGGCTTCCAATAATCAAATTGTTTAACATGTGAAACAATGGACTACACCAATACATTCAATAGTGCAGTCACAGGTGAAATTTTTAAAATTGATTTCTATGCTACTTGTCTTACCTCCTATATAGTATACCTACTTGATTGCCAACTTGCCACCCCTACGTGGTGGCAATGTGTCAAAAATACTTGACAAGAAGGAACTATATTGGATCTATGAGTTAAGATCTAAATCACCATTGGGCATGACCCTAGAATGGGACATGAGATATTTTGTTGATTAGGTAAACATGATTTTATATACTTGTTACTGTATACTCATACATATATTTTCATATTAGTATGTTTTCAGCATTTGTTTACCTATTTATTCAAACAACACTCTAGTCTGGTTCCATTTAACTCAACGTATATACACTTAACTACAGGAAAAGGTATCTGTGAGGGATCACACGTGTGGTGACACATACATGTACTATTATAATTTCATTTTGATATGAGACATGTTTGCAGTTGTCTCATGTAAGATGATTATAATACTTATTTGGTCCCTGCTGACATTCATATACATGTTTCTGCATATGTTTTTCTTATATGTATGTATGCAAATATTCTTCATGCATGTGTGTGTTTATACACACGTTTCATTTATTTTTATTTTTATTTTTACTGATGTATTGTGTCCACTAATGTAAACCCTAGAATTATACAAATGGATAAATAACAATTGCAATATGGCCATATTCCATCTCTTTGTAATATATGGTCATCTTGTTCAAACGTGTTTTATGTTCTTAGTGGTTTCACACTGTTTTGCATATAAGAATGACCAGTATTAATTGTGTTTTAATACTTAATTGGGCAATATGGCTCTTTTTGGTCATTATCTTATTTGTAAATGATTAATTTCAAAGTGTCTTTATTTTTCTCATTTTTTATTTTTCTCATTTTCTGTTTACTTTCTGTCCATTTTCTTTCTTTCATAAAAACTGTTTTCTAGGTAATTTGGAATAATAATTTTTTGATGTAAATAGTGATGCAATTTTCTAACAAGCCAAGTATTGCTATACTTTCACAAGTAATATGTTCTTTTGTTTTTAAGCACACAATCTAATGCATTTTGAAGGGGCTGAGTATTAAATTAACAAGGAGAAATTTCATGTGTGAAACTGATCAAATTACAAAATTTAAAGATCAATCTCCTATTGGTTCCTGCCCCTTTAAATACATTAGCTTCCATTACTTGCATTTAGCATCTATGAGTAAGCGCACACCAGCGCGAAACATGTTAGATGGCTAACTACCCTCCTTGTCATTTTTGTGTCTCTTCTATTTTAATGGAATAAAGTCTTTTTTTACCTGTTGCTCAGCAGCCTTCCATTTTTTTCCTTGCTAAAAAATGAAAGGCACTCACCGGGTCTTAAATGCAGACAAAATTTTGCTTTATTAAGGTGACGTTTCGGGTATTATCCCGTCCTCAAACCAACATCCAGTTCATTTTTGAACTGTATATACTGTATTTTTAAGTGCACCCTGGGCAGAAGCCATTCATTATTAACTGTTACTGTGAGAGCTGCACCACCAATGACTGTTTATATATATAAATACATATATATATTGTGTATATATATATATATATATATATATATATATATATATATATATATATATATATATATATGTGTGTGAGTGTCTATATCTGTGTCTATATGTGTATATACATATATATATGTATTTACATTTGTATATATGTATGCATGCACATACATATTTACACATAAAAACACATAAATACACGTGTACACATGGACACATATATAGACTTGTATATATACAGACATATACATATTCAGACATATTTATACATTGAAGACCTTTTCAGTCAAACGCTATGCTATACACCATGTCCCTTTTAAACCCTTTAAAAATATTATCAATATTAAAATTATATTTTTAATTAAAAAGTGTATATACTGTATGAGTGTGATACTTTATTTTAATGTTTTTCATGTGCTTTGTAAAAGATTTTTTTAACCCTTACACTTGCTTCAGGTGTCAAGTCATATTCGCCCTGATTTAGAGTTCTGCGGTAGCCGTCAAAAGCAGCGTTAAGGGCTCCTAACGCTGCTTTTGGCCGCCCGCTGGTATTTAGAGTCATGTAGGTAAAGGTCTAACGCTCACTTTCAAGCCGCGACTTTTCCATACCACAGATCCCCTTACGCCAATTGCGTATCCTATCTTTTCAATGGGATCTTCCTAACGCTAGTATTTAGAGTCTTGGCTGAAGTGAGCGTTACAACTCTACCGACAAAACTCCTACCGCCCATGGAAAGGCTGTAGTTAAGAGCTTTCTGGGCTAACTCGGGTTTATAAAGCTCTTAACTACTGTGCTCTAAAGTACACTAACACCCATAAACTACCTATGTACCCCTAAACCGAGGTCCCCCCACATCACCACCACTATAATAAATATTTTAACCCCTAATCTGCCGACCGCACACCGCCGCCACCTACATTAACCCTATGAACCCCTAATCTGCTGCCCCTAACATTGCCGACACCTATATTATATTTATTAACCCCTAATCTGCCCCCCAACGTCGCCGCTACCTTACCTACACTTATTAACCCCTAATCTGCCGACCGGACCTCGCCGCTACTCTAATAAAGTTATTAACCCGTAACCCGCCGCACTCCCGCCTCGCAAACCCTATAATAAATAGTATTAACCCCTAATCTGCCCTCCCTAACATCGCTGCCACCTAACTTCAAGTATTAACCCCTAATCTGCCGACCGGACCTCGCCGCTACTCTAATAAATGTATTAACCCCTAAAGCTAAGTCTAACCCTAACCCTAACACCCCCCTAAGTTAAATATAATTTTTATCTAACGAAATAAATTAAATCTTATTAACTAAAGTATTCCTATTTAAAACTAAATACTTACCTGTAAAATAAACCCTAATATAGCTACAATATAACGAATAATTATATTGTAGCTATTTTAGGATTTATATTTATTTTACAGGCAACTTTGCATTTATTTTAACTAGGTACAATAGCTATTAAATAGTTATTTACTATTTAATAGCTACCTAGTTAAAATAATTACAAAATTACCTGTAAAATAAATCCTAACCTAAATTACAATTAAACCTAACACTACACTATAATTAAATAAATTACCTACTATTACCTACAATTAAATAAACTAAACTAAATTACAAAAAACAAACAAACACTAAATTACAAAAAATAAAAAAAGATTACAAGAATTTTAAGCTAATTACACCTACTCTAAGCCCCCTAATAAAATAACAAAGCCCCCAAAATAAAAAAAATTCCCTACCCTAATCTAAATTACAAAAGTTAACAGCTCTATTACCAGCCCTTAAAATGGCTTTTTGAGGGGCATGCCCCAAAGTAATCAGCTCTTTTGCCTGTAAAAAAAAAAACACAATACCACCCTTCAACATTAAAACCCACCACCCACATACCCCTACTCTAACACAAACCCCCTTTAAATAAACCTAACACTACCCCCCTGAAGATCTCCCTACCTTGAGTCGTCTTCACCCAACCGGGCTGAAGTCTTCATCCGATGGGGCAGAAGAGGACATCCAGACCGGATGAAGTCTTCATCCTATCCGGGCAGAAGAGGACATCCTGGACTGACAGACATCTTCATCCAAGCGGCATCTTCTATCTTCATCCATCCGACGAGGAGCGGCTCCATCTTCAAGACCTCCGGTGCAGAACATCCTCCTTCCCCGATGACTACCCGACGAATGAAGGTTCCTTTAAGTGACATCATCCAAGATGGCATCCCTCAAATTCCGATTGGCTGATAGGATTCTATCAGCCAATCGGAATTAAGGTAGGAAAAATCTGATTGGCTGATTGAATCAGCCAATCAGATTCAAGTTCAATCTGATTGGCTGATCCAATCAGCCAATCAGATTGAGTTCGCATTCTATTAGCTGTTCCGATTATTTAGATTAGGTGTAATTAGTTTAAAGATCTGTTATTTGTTTTTTATTTTCTGTAATTTAGTATTTTGTTTTTTTGTGATTTAGCTAATTTAATTTAATTTATTTAATTGTATTTAATTTAGGGAATTGATTTAACTATAGTGTAGTGTTAGGAGTTAGTGTAACTTAGGTTAGGTATTATTTTACAGGTAAATTTGTATTTATTTTAGCTAGGTAATTATTAAATAGTTAATAACTATTTAGTAACTATTCTACCTAGTTAAAATAAATACAAACTTGCCTGTAAAATAAAAATAAAACCTAAGATAGCTACAATGTAACTATTAGTTATATTGTAGCTAGCTTAGGGTTTATTTTATAGGAAAGTATTTAGTTTTAAATAGGAATAATGTAGTTAATGAGAGTAATTTTATTTTGATTTATTTAAATTATATTTCAATTAGGGGGTGTTAGAGTTAGGGTTAGACTTAGGTTTAGGAGTTAATAAATTTAATATAGGGGCGGCGACGTTGGGGGTGGCAGATTAGGGGTTAATAAGTGTAGGTAGGTTGCGGCGACATTGGGGGCGGCAGATTAGGTGTTAATAAATATAATGTAGGTGTTGGCGATGTTGGGGGCAGCAGATTAGGGGTTAATAAGTATAATATAGGTGGTGGCGATGTCTGGAGCAGCAGATTAGGGGTTAATAAGTATAATGTAGGTGGTGGCGATGTTAGGGGTGGCATATTAGGGGTTAATAATATTTAACTAGTGTTTGTGAGGCGGGAGTGTGGCGGTTTAGGGGTTCATATGTTTATTATAGTGGGGGCGATGTCCGGAGTGGCAGATTAGGGGTTAATAATTTTATTTTAGTGTTTGGGATGCGGGAGGGCCTCGGTTTAGGGATTAATAGGTAGTTTATGGGTGTTAGTGTACTTTTTAGCACTTTGGTTATGAGTTTTATGCTACAGCGTTGTAGTGTAAAACTCATAACTACTGACTTGCGTTAGGAATCTTGGAGGTAGAGGGTGTACCGCTCACTTTTTGGCCTCCCAGGACATACTCGTAATACCGGCACTATGGAAGTCCCATAGAAAAAAGGGTTTATGAAGTTTACGTAAGTCGGTTTGCGGTAAGGCCAAAAAAGTGTGCGGTTCCCCTAAACCTGCAAGATTCGTAATACCAGCAGGCGTAAAAAAGCAGCGTTAGGACCTCTTAAAGCTGCTTTTTTACCCTAACGCACAACTTGTAATCTAGCTGTATGTTCTTCTATGCCATTGCTTTGCAGATATCCCACAATTTTAACCCTTTACTGTAAACACAAAAGTTACAGTAGCTGGTAATTGATTGAGGTTAAAAGAAAAAAAAAAAAGACAGAGGTGCTTCTAATGAAGCCCATCCTCACATCACATTACATCAGCAGCTTTTCTGGGTGAAACAATAAACCTTAAAATAGGTGAAGCACAGTTGTTACAATCAGAACCAAGGAGTAGTTCTAGACATTAGTCTGACACTAAAACCTCAAGTACTAACTCTGATCATATCTTAATTTTACATTTGAAGAAAATAGCTCAGATACAGTATCTGGTACTAGAAAACCGCCCCACATTGGTGTGTAGCTTTAGACTATTTCAATTGCCTTTATAGAGGACTGCTGTATAAATAGCTACAGTATATGGCTTACATCTGGTACAGAATGCTGCAGTAATATTAACAAACATTCTATATTCCTACAACATACTGTAACTCCTGTACATTGTGATCTATCCTTTACTTGAAGCTCTGCCTTTCATTTTTTTATTCTTAATGTCTTAAATTAAGACTTGTTAACAAGCTTTTTCTCCTTTGGATTTCTAATATCCCCACCTGCAAATTTCACGCTTCAGTTTTGAGCTTTCTTCAATTTCTGTGACTAATAAAACTAAATGAATAAATGAATAGCATTTTAGAATTCTCTTATAATAAAATTATCACACACAAAAAAAAAAGAATTCTAGATAAGACCATTTTTTTATGTACTGGTGAAGATTACTGGAATATTTAATTGGTAAGTAAATATTGTTTATGTGTTTAAATTTGCAACTCTTTTATGTTGCATATTTGAATTACATTTGTTTAATTAATTAGGATTGTTTTAATTATTTTTTACTGAGTACTGCAAAGCGGGAGAAATTGCTATTTTTTATGCCATTTTACTTTAATCTCAATGCTGATATATTTGTCTTCTTCACTAAAAGAGCTCTTATATTACCATTGCTGTATATAAGTGTGTGTGAGGGGGCTGGTAACAGTTATTTAAATTCAATGCAGAATGGAAGTAAGGTGACATTATAAGGCAAGGATGTAACTTTAAAGGGACAGTCTACACCAGAATTTTTATTGTTTTAAAAGATAGATAATCCCTTTATTACCCATTTCCCAGTTTTGCATAACTAACACATTTATAATAATATACTTTTAACCTCTGTGATTATCTTGTATCTAAGCCTCTGCAAACTGCCCCTTTTTTCAGTTCTTTTGACAGACTTGCAGTCTAGCCAATCAGTGCCTGCTCCCAGATAACTTCTCGTGCACGAGCACAGTGTTATCTATATGAAATACGTGAACTAACACCCTCTAGTGGTGAAAAACTGTTAAAATGCAATCTGAAAGAGGTGGGCTTCAAGGTCTAAGAAATTAGCATATGAACCTCCTAGGTTAAACTTTCAACTAAGAATACCAAGAGAACAAAGCAAAATTGGTGATAAAAGTAAATTGGAAAATTGTTTAAAATTATATGCTCTATCTGAATCATGAAAGTTTATTTTGGCCTAGACTGTCCCTTTAAGGTTTAAAGGGATATTAAAGGGACATAAAACCCAAGATTTTTCAATCATGATTCAGACAGAATATACAATTTTAAACAACTCTCGAATTTACTTCTATTATCAAATTTTCTTTGTTTTTCTTTTTTTTTTAAATTGATTTATTCATAACCAGAAGCGTAAAATCAACAAAAATATATTTCATGAATTGCGCCACGCAGGGCCAATGAAGCATCAAAAATAAGAAAAAACAAAAAGGCACACAAACATAATATTAAATTGATTAACAAAAACAAGCCTTTTGGCTATTCGATAGCCCTTCGTACTTTATAAACACTCCTGTTTTTTTTTTCTTTGTTCCTTTTCTAAATCAAACATCTAAGCACAAACCCCAGACAAAAAGAAGAGAGAAAAAAAAATTTCTTTCCCTCTCCCCCCCCCTCCCAACACCCCCACTCCCCCCCTCGCCCCCCACCTCCAACATCCGGTTGTCACCCCCTATAGCTGTATTTTTTCAGGTTATTGACATAACTTAGCCCCACTCTTGGGGTAGAACATTTTTTAACATGAGTAACATGAATTCTGGAGAGATATAAATTGCTTTTGTACTGTTAGTGGTTTTTCCCTGATTATGTTTAACCACTTTGCAAAAAAAACTGTAAGTCTTTTTTCTGAGTAAGGTTTAATATTAAATAGCTCTATTGTCATATGTGTATTCATGCTATTAATAAATTCTTTCAGACTAGGCCCTACCGTCGATTTCCATTTTTTAAATATTATATTACGAGCCGCCAGGATAGTCAAGTTAACAAGAAGTTTATCTGCTTTGTATTCACCTACATCGTATAACAGAAAGACGTTGACTGCAGTCAGGGATATTCTAGTGCGTAGAAATTTATTGAGCCAGTAATTAATTTTACCCCAAAACTGCAGTATCTTAGGGCAATCCCAAAGACAGTGTTTGATGTCAGCTTTCTCAGCTTTGCATTTATAACATTTACAGGGTGATACTATGTCTGCCCATTTATTAATTTTGTCAGGGGTTAGATAATAATTATTCAGTAATTTATATTGTGACTCCATCCAACTATACACTGTCGTAGCAGTTTCTAAAATATTAAAACACTTTCTAATATCTTGGGCTTGTATCTGCGGAAAAGGCTTATTAATATATGTTAAAATCTTTTCAACTTGCATTAACCCAGATTTATCACATAACATATTATACCATATAGAAATTGATCTCTTCCCCCCCTTGTATAATTTTAAACCAGATTCTATTTCTATCCACTCCCACTCTGTCCCGGGGGTCTGGCAGACTTGACTGAAATAACTCCTACTCTGTAGATAGGCATAAAAATTTTGGAATTGTATTTGGAACTCATTCAAAATTTCGGGGAATGATTTTATATATATTGTCTCTTCTTGTTTAAGCTGGATCCATCTCTTTAATCCTTTCTCCTTCCATTTTTTATATACCGGGTCTGAGAGGCCGGGTAAAAAGTCAGGCATACCTATGATAGGACAATATTTCGAAATATGATATTGGCATTTTAAGAGCGTACAAAATTTCTGCCAGGCGTAAATAACATTCTTAATTGTGAGTAACTTGGAAACATTCTTAGGGATTAGTTTTTTATCTGTATGAAGTATTGCCTTAAGGTCGTAAGGAGAGACTACTTCTGATTCCAGGTTGTAATATGTAACGTACTCCCCCTCAACTAGCCAATCTACAGCGAATTTAACTAATGTCACCAGATTATATGTTTTAAGGCAGGGAAGTGCAAATCCCCCATCTTTTTTACAATGAACGAGCTTATTTATTGCCATGCGAGATTTACCATTATTCCAGAGAAACAGAGAAATTGCTTTATTGAACCTATGTAAATCTGATTTTAATATAAAAAGGGGCAAGTTCTGTAACATGAATAAACATTTTGGGAAAATTATTGTTTTGATTACCATTATTTTTGCTGATAATGACAATTTATACATACTCCATTTTGCTAAATCCTGGGGTAATTTGTTAAATAGGTTTTCATAATTAATTTTATACCAATCGTTCGGATCTTTACATATAGTTATGCCTAGATATTTTAGCTGTTGTACTTCATGAAAACCATGTTTGACGTAACTCTTATTATTTTTTTGTAGCCATAATATCTCGGATTTTCGCAAGTTCATTCTATACCCGGAAAATTTACTGTACAATCCTATTAAGTTTATACATTTTGGTATACTTTCGGCCATGTTATATAGATACAGTAGCAAATCGTCTGCATATAATGAGATTTTTAAATTATGTTTACCAATTCGAATCCCTGTTAACTCTTGTCTTAATAAGATTGCCAGTGGTTCGAGGGAAATATTGAATAAAAGTGGCGATAGTGGACAGCCTTGTCTCGTCCCTTTATAGAGTGTAATATATTGAGAGAGTTCCGAATTTACTAAAAGTTGGGATCTAGGATTGTTATAAATTGCTTTAGTTAAATTGAGGAGGTTGCCTTGTAGACCAAATTTATCGAGTGCAGTAAATAGGTGGTCCCATGTAATAGCATCAAATGCTTTTTCCGCATTTATTGCAAGGAGGGCCATGTCTCCTCAGATCTGCTTCTTGTTATTCCTGGCTTTATTATAATAGTAATCTAAAGTTATCAATATGCGCCTGATGTTTCTAACCACATTCCTACCTGGCATAAAACCTGACTGGTCTTGATGTATAACCTCGCCTAGTACCTTTTTTAGTCTATTTGCCACTATTGCCATTAAAAGCTTATAATCTACGTTTAACAAAGATATTGGTCTATAAGACCCTAGTTCTTCACGATTTTTACCTTTTTTTATGAACCAATGTTACAATAGAGTCAGTGAAATATTTTGACTGTTTGTTGTTATTAACATAATAATCATTATATAGTTTTCCTAACGTGGCGACAATATCTACTCTGATAGTTTTGTAAAACTCGGCTGGAAGCCCATCAGGGCCCGGCGTTTTATTATTTTTCAGCTTTTTTATAGCCATATCAATTTCACTTTCAGATATTTTTTGGTTAATCTCATTAAGTGCTTCCGCTGTGATTCTAGGAACTTTGATACTTTGCCAGAATTTGTTTTTAGCATCTACATCAATTACTTCAGTTGAATACATTTTTTGATAATATCTATAAAAGGCTTGTCTAACATCAGACGCATGTATGTGGTGGCTATCTCCTTCCATTATATTGGAAATTATATTCTTACTACCTTTTACTTTAATCAGTTTTGCCAGGTACCCCGCAGATATACCCTTTGGACCTTGAAAGGTAGCCCTGACTTTTAGATCTTCCAATGTCCATTTCTGTTTTAAAAACATTTCTCTTTCCACTCTTGAGTGTTTATATTTATCCCATGTAATCGAATGTGGATTAGATAGATAAGAATTATATGCATTTTTAAGTTGATTTGCTAATTGTATCTCGCGTAGTTTAATCTTTTTTTTTAGCCTAGACATATAGGCCACTATCTCCCCACGGAGTACGGCCTTTCCTGCTTCCCAGAGAATCTCGGGTTTGTCTGCGAAAATAGAATTATTTTTTAAAAAGATCCTCCAAGTGTTTGTTAGCCAGTTACAAAATTTACTATAATTACTCATATATTTGGGGTAATAGAAATTGTTGGAAGACCCTATTTTTGAAACTTTGATTTTTAAACCTATAATCGCATGGTCTGATAATAGGATCTCATTAATCGAAGCATCCATATCAAGTTTTAACAATAATCTATCCACCAAAAATAAATCTATATGGGAATTTTTTTTAAAAGCTCTGGATTCACAGGAGAAACTGCACTTGTCAGGGTGTTGTATCCTCCATATATCCTCAACCTCTAGCTTCTTCACAAAATTGCCGAATATTTTGGCCTCTTGTCTATAGACTTGCTTGCTTGATTGTCTAAATCTATCAGTTACCGGGTTTAGGGTCATGTTAAAATCTCCCATAATAATTAAGTTTTGCCCTCGTAGAAGAAATAGTTTTTTCTCCATCTTGTCCCAAAATTTTTTATCAGTTTTGTTAGGTCCATAAATATTACAGAAAGACCAGATGCGGTTGTCCATTTGTAACTGTAATATGATATAGCGACCTTCAGGGTCGAGTTCACTTTTGATTATCTCATATTCTAGCTCTCTACGTAATAAAATGGCTACTCCACGACTACGCTTATCACAGGGTGTAGCTATAATCTCTTTCAACCAATTACCCTTAAGTTTTACAATTTCTGGACCTTTCAAATGGAGTTCTTGTAGGAACATGATATCTGCTTTTTGTTTTTTCAGTAAATTCAGAATGTTTTTCCTCTTAATTGGGGAGGTGACCCCTCCCACGTTCCATGAAACCAAGTTATACATGTCTAAACCATTTTATCTTTATTATTCTGTAAGATTACAGTTGAAAGAGGAATGTGGAGGGCGGGGGCAGGAGGAGAGAGGAGAAGAGAAGAGTAGAGAGAAAAAAAAAGAAATTAGAATAACCCAATCCTGCACACAATGGGGTCCATTGGACTATCTCAAATGGATCTCCCACATACAAATTTAAAAACAGAACATACATATAACCAGCGATAATGAAACTTGTATTTGACCTTATTACTTCATACCTATTAAACCTCTTAGAGAAAGAATAAAAGCCTACATTCTCAATCACCATACGCAGCTTGATGTTTTGTTCAGTATTTGTCTCTTACTTATCTTCTAGTACTAACAGTTTTATTGTTTTGTTGTGGTACCTGTATATTGAGTTCTGAGAAAAATGCTTTGGCTTCTGCACAATTATTTAGAACAATGTTATTGCCTTCTATGTCTTCTACAACTATTTTGGCTGGGTATCTTAAACTGGCTTTGTAGCTATTTTGAATTAAAGATGTGCAAAATGGCGCGATGCTCTTTCTCTTGTCTGAAGTTTCCATGGAGTAATCCTGGAAAAGGTGAATTTGAACAGAGCCTAGCATTAGAGGATTATGATTTCTATATTCCCGCATTATATCAACTTTTTCCTGAAAATTTAAGAATTTTACCATTACCATTCTTGGTCTCGTGTGACCGTCTTGATATTTTATATTGGTACCTGTTCTATGCACTTTTTGTTTTTTCTTGGTTGAAAAGCAGATATAAGCTCAGGAGTGTGCACGTGTCTGCAGCACTATATGGCAACAGTTTTGCAACAATGTTATACATTAGCAAGAGCACTGGAGGGCAGCACTATTTCCTGTCATGTAGTGCTTCAGACATGTGCACGCTACCTACCTATGTATCTCTTTAACAAAGAATAACATGAGAACAGAGCAAATTTGCTAATAGAAGTAAAATGGAAACTTTTTAAAAATTCTCTATCTAAATAATGAGAGAATTTTTTTGACTATCATGTCCCTTTAAATTTCTGGGTACAACAACAGTAGTATGGTTACTACTCACTATGCTATTGTGTTTCCTCCTCTGCCTGCAGCTCTCTTTAAAGCTGCTTTCTTATTTTAACCGTTACAAAAATGCTGGTTGGGGAATTTCCGCACCTTCACACTAGGTGCCGCCATCTTGGAATTTAACTTCTCTTGTTCCTTGGGACAGGAGTGGTGCACATTCACAGATCAGTGATATTGTTGTCTTCTTGACAAGCAGTATCATGCACTTCAGTTTAGGGTGTATAATACAGAGAAGGAGCTGTACAGTTTTGCAGTGGCTGCATTTCTCTATATTTTTCCCAAGGGCTTTTTTATATTTGCTATGTAATGTTCAAACTGTGTAAAAGAAACAGCAAAAAAGCCAGCAATGTCACTAAGGTCAGATTGGCTTACAAGAACACCAGGAGATTTCCCAGTGGGCTGCAGAAGCTAGGGCTGGCCAGCTACAATTTAGGGGGGTTGTGCTGCTGGTGAGGTGATGTAACATAGTAACATAGTAGCATAGTAGATGAGGTTGAAAAAAGACTGAAGTCCATTGAGTTCAACCTATACAAATCTAAAATACTTACAAAAAGCTCCAGTTAAGCTTAAATAATCCCACTAAAATGTGACCCATTTAATACTAGCAATCATATCTATGAATTTTGTTTATAGACAGAAATGTAGCCAAACAATTTTTAAATGTACAGTGGGGCAAACAAGTATTTAGTCAGCCACCAATTGTGCAAGTTCTCCCACTTAAGAAGATGAGAGAGGCCTGTAATTTTCATCATAGGTATACCTCAACTATGAGAGACAAAATGTGGAAACAAATCCAGACAATCACATTGTCTGATTTGGAAAGAATTTATTTGCAAATTATGGTGGAAAATAAGTATTTGGTCAATATCAAAAGTTCATCTCAATACTTTGTTATATATCCTTTGTTGGCAATGACAGAGGTCAAACGTTTTCTGTAAGTCTTCACAAGGTTGTCACACACGGTTGCTGGTATGTTGGCCCATTCCTGCATGCAGATCTCCTCTAGAGCAGTGATGTTTTGGGGCTGTCGCTGGGCAACACGGACTTTCAACTCCCTCCAAAGGTTTTCTATGGGGTTGAGATCTGGAGACTGGCTAGGCCACTCCAGGACCTTGAAATGCTTCTTACGAAGCCACTCCCTCATTGCCCGGGCGGTGTGTTTGGGATCATTGTCATGCTGAAAGACCCAGCCACGTTTCATCTTCAATGCCCTTGCTGATGGAAGGAGGTTTGCACTCAAAATCTCACGATACATGGCCCCATTCATTCTTTCATGTACACGGATCTGGGATGTTTGCTCACCGTTCTTGTGATCATTTTGACCCCATGAGGTGAAATCTTGCGTGGAGCCCCAGATCGAGGGATATTATCAGTGGTCTTTTATGTCTTCCATTTTCTAATTATTGCTCCCACAGTTTGATTTCTTCACGCCAAGCTGCTTGCCTATTGCAGATTCAGTCTTCCCAGCCTGGTGCAGGTCTACAATTTTGTTTCTGGTTCTTCACCATAGTGGAGTTTGGAGTGTGACTGTTTGAAGTTGTGGACAGGTGTCTTTTATACTGATAACAAGTTCAAACAGGTGCCATTAATACAGGTAATGAGTGGAGGATAGAGGAGCCTCTTAAAGAAGAAGATACAGGTCTGTGAGAGCCAGAAATCTTGCTTGTTTGTAGGTGACCAAATACTTATTTTCCACCATAATATGCAAATAAATTCTTTCCAAATCAGACAATGTGATTGTCTGGATTTGTTTCCACATTTTGTCTCTCATATTTGAGGTATACATATGATGAAAATTACAGGCCTCTCTCATCTTCTTAAGTGGGAGAACTTCCACAACTGGTGGCTGACTAAATACTTTTTTGCCCCACTGTATCTAGGGTATTGGCATTCACTACCTCCTTTGGTAATGAGTTCCACAATTTTATTGCTCTTACAGTGAAAAATTATTTCCATTGCAAGAGATTTAATATAATTTCCTACAACCTTAAATTGTGACCTCTTGTCACAAACAATTTTCTTGGAATAAACAGAGCTTCTGCCATCTCTGTATATGGGCCTTGAATATTTTTACATAAAGTATAAAGTGCTTTGGTTTTTTTTCTAGACCATATACCATTTAGTAGCTCTCCTTTGAATGGTTTTGTAGTATCTATTGAAGTTACACTGTGAAACAAAATGACAAATTGTTTTGTGTATCTTCTCCAGATCACACTATGGATAATCATTTTCACACTGTGAGGGAGTCACGGATGAAATTGGGCTGTAGGGTGTCTATATAGTAACAATCTGGCATTTTTGAATAACTAATATACATTAATTCTAGAAAACAAATATTTGGGGAAAGAGTATCCCTCAATCCACTTGAAAAAAATGGTGTCTGTGCATTCTACAGATTAAATGAAAAAGAGGACTGTCTTCAAATCTTACCAAGGCTGCTTTTTATTCCCAGTCTGGCTCTGAACTTCAATAATGTTTGAAAGCACACTGTTTCTGTCACATGATGCAACAATATGTGTGTACAAAATTGGTGAGAGCCAGTATAAAGATGCAGACCCTTAACATCTGAGTTCTATAATTAGTTAAAATAAGAGAGCATCTTTAAAGAGAGTTGCTGGTACAGAGGAAAATGAATAGCATGGTGACTAGTTATTGTGCTACTTTTGTTGTACTCAGTAGTTTAATGTCCCTTTAAATATTTAATAATGCTCAGTATTAATGCACTTCCAAACAACCTCCACTTGGACCCCCTTTGCATATCTACTCAATCAAACTAAATAAAACAGTAGGCATGTGCATATATTTGTTTAATTTTTATGAAATGAATATTTGGAAAAATGCACCAACTAAATTTAAAGAAAACTAAGAAATACTGACAAAACTCATTAGTATTCTTTCTCTTTCTTTATAAGAAGGTCGTTTAATGCAGGCCCTGGGATCTGCCACACTAAGCCTCCTATTAGCACGGCCGGGGGTTCTAAGAAGAAGGGTCAGGATTAGCGCAGCTTTCCAGCGCGCTAGAGGTAAGTATAGTGCTAAAGGTGAACTGCACAAATATACAAATGTAAATGTTCCACAAATATTCAGTATTTGTTTTGTTTAAAACAAAATAAATACCGAATAGTGCAGCAGACGAATATTTAGGGAAACTCATTTCCTCGGATATTTTGTTCCGTAAGAATCAGACATGTCTAATATATTGCTTGTTGGATAGAAGCAAATACGGTTTTATTGATAATTGGTCAGTTCACAACTAAAACAAAATTAAGCTACAGAATTCCCTGATTTCACTGTATCATAGATTGTTTGCAATTATCCCCCTGAGGCAGGGGTTATTAGCCCATGTCCCATGGAACACTGTGGCCCACAGGACCCTTCAATGTGGCCCACAAACACAATAATCAAATAAATAGTAATAGCGCAGTATAGTAACTTCTCAACTAGAAGCTTAACCAGATTAACCAGAAAATCTCAGCTTCTCAACAAGTGCATGTGAAAATAATTTAACTGACGTCACACAGTTAGTGGTGGTGTCTTTTGATGTGCACATAATTCATTTCAGTGACTAAATTTTGGTTAGTAAGTTGTGGTGCCTCTTACACGCAGCTAACCCAAACCCCAGAAAGTTACACCTTGAGTTGGGACCCACGGTATATCCTGAGAAGCCCTTGTAAGGGCTTATATATATACCTCCCAGATCCCTATATCTCAAGACACCATGGAGAAACCCTTGTAAGGGCTGGTAAAAATACCTCAGATCCCTTATCGAATCATTTCTGCTTATTTAATAACACCTACACGGGTCAGTTTATTCTAGTCATTTGACTAGAAAGCTCTTTTCAGTACTGGTATTTTAACCTCAATTACTTCATGCTGATTGAGATCCAGGGATTCCTTCACCTAACTAACTAGTTTACAAGGCAATACTATTCAGGCCATGCAAAATAGATTAAAAAACAAAATTTAACAACAGTAATAAGAGGAACAATAAACTGATTCATTCTTCTTTGTAAAAGCTGATGGGAAGCCTGTTTGATAATATGTCAGAAGTCATTTTGGAAACTTTATGACACAAAACATGCAACTAAACTGCTTGAATTCTGGAGCACTACGTCCAATTAGCTAACACAGGAAAAGTCCCTAACATTGAATGTTTAATAAAAAATAAGTCAATGTTCTCATTAACTGAGTATTTCATTCTTTTCATTGCCATTTTATTGTATATAAGAGTTGTCTATTGTGTGGCCTGCAACATGTACCTACATTTCCAAAGTGTCCCTCAATCAAAAGATTGAGCAACCCTGCCCTAAGGGCTTTAAAAAAAACAAATACAAGATGCACTGGTAACTATGACATTAAAGGGACATTAAAGACTTTGAGATAGTAATATAAAATGAAAAATCGTATATATGTTGTGGGTAAAGTCTGAAATTGGGTAACCCTAGCATTACCCAGGTAATCCTAGGATTAACTAAGCAGCTTTGGGTAAAGCCTGAAATAACATTATAAATCTACTCAGAGTGCTGTGGGTACAGCCCGAAGTAACATCATAAATCTACTCAGAGTGCGTCAACTCACTTCATCAAACATATTCACATCTTCTATATATTTGATTAAAAAATAAAAAATCAGCTTTTTAGCACATTTCAGTAACAAATACATGTATGAAACATATATAAAATGCACTGTAATTCCCACATCTTTACTATCTAATTTTGCCTCCACCTCATTCTCCAAGGCTCAATTGGGGTTGATGCCAGAGGATCGGCGGGGCGCCTTCCTTGAAACCCCCAGCAAAGGTAGTAGCATAGTGTAGATGGGGAATTACACTACTTCAGGCTTTACCCAGAGCTGCTTGGGTAATCCTAGGATTACCTGGATTTCAGACTTTACCCATAATATCTATATATATATATATAAATGTATTTATTTTGTCCCCTTTTCCTGTAATTCCATTCTGAAATGGTGAGCTTTTCAGTTCTTGTTAAAAATGTAAGTGCAGAACACTGTTATATTCCACACAGCCATTGGCTGCACACTCTAATAACCTATTTATAACTGTCCCTAATTGGCCACAGCAGAGAAGGTAACCTATGTTACAACATGGTAGATCCCATTGTTTCATAGACACTAAGGGGTATATTTATTAAGCTGCGAATGCAGCTGTTTCTGCGTGAGCCTTCAGACTTGCCAGAAACAAAAGTTAAGAAGCAGCGGTCGTAAGACCGGTGCTCCTTAATTCATCCACCACCTCTGAGGTGGCGGACAGCAATCATCCCAATCAGATAGGATCGGGATGATTGACACCCCCTGCTAGCGGCCAATTGGCCGCGAATGTGCAGGGGGCGGCATTGCACAAGCATTTCTTGTGAAATGCTTGTACATTGTTAAATGCCGACAGCGTATGCTGTTGGCATTTAGGGATGTCGGGTGGACATGATCCGCTATAGTGAACATGTCTGCTTGACAGTTAATAAATCTATCCCTAAAACTTTAAACTTATTTTGTTAGTATTTAAGCAGCCAAAGAAACTTTAAAAATACATCTATATGTTATTCTCAGACTAATCGTTTCTTTGAATGTATCATGTCTAGAAATTGTTTAGTGCTAGTCTACAAGTAGCACGCTAAATATTGCTTTCAAGAAAGCGATATTAGTGCTCCACTTTCTAATACCAGCACACACTACTGTGCACTGGTATTACAAGTTAACAGCAATGCGAACGCGAACTAGCATTTGCATTGCTCGGAAGCATTGCGCTCACAACAGCGCGCTTCCATAGGCTCCAATGGGATCCTCGTTGTGATGCCGTCAGAAGGGGGTAAGTCGTGCAGCGATTGCCGCATTTATAAATATATCTGTATATGCTGATATACATATATATTTATGTGTTAATATGTGTATACAAATGTTAGTGAGGAACAGCGTTAAAAAGCGCAGGTCAGGACTATTCAAATTGTGAATAATGTTAATTATTTAAATTATATATGAAATCTTAGGGAGATGTCTGGAAAGCACATAGCGTTGTGTGATCCTTTTTGCAATAAAACAGGTTTTGAATAAATACCTCGGATTAAGGTGGCTTTTTTTGTACTGCTTCCGAGCAGGGGATCTTTACAGTCTGTATACTTTCAGAGTTAGTTTGTAGCACAAGTAGGTGGAATTGCAGCAATTTATTAATCTTTCAGATTGCTGCGGTGGTCATGACTCAAATACCTCTTAAGTCTGTATAATCACAGTGGTGGGTAGTGTATTTCTTTTGAAAAGTGTGGAACTAGGTAATATACCTCTCCTGCAGATGTACTCACAGTGATCCGTACACCTTCTAGGCATCTTGGTCCACAGCACTTGAGGAATGGAAACAAATAGTAGCGACTTATGGCAACTTTTGCTGGAAAGAAGTTGCGCTTTGTAGATTCCGATCTTAAGATCAATGGCAAATACCACTAGTAGTAGTGTGACTAAATACATACAGAGAGAAGTGCACTCACAGGAACGAACAACTGGCTCAATACTATTGTTAGCCTGTTCTATGGCGATTTACCACCAGGGTGCAGCTTCTTTTAGCCCAGTAAAGTTTTTCACAGAGAAGAAATTTCCTGTAGTATATCAGTCTGATCCCGCCTATTACAGTCAGTCCAGCGCCGAAATACCAGGCAATTCCTCTCTGAACAAGGAACACAGCAACCCCAGACGATCGTTTCGGCCTTCATTGGGCCTCGTCAGTGAGGTGTAGCCATATTCCTCTAAGCACACTGAGTAAGGAGTCCACGTCTGGTTTCCCCTTTTTCCCATAGGGAGACTAAATACATACAGAGAGAAGTGCACTCACAGGAACGAACAACTGGCTCAATACTATTGTTAGCCTGTTCTATGGCGATTTACCACCTGGGTGCAGCTTCTTTTGGCCCAGTAATGTTTTTCACAGAGAAGAAATTTCCTGTAGTATATCAGTATGATCCCGCCTATTACAGTCAGTCCAGCGCCGAAATACCAGGCAATTCCTCTCTGAACAAGGAACACAGCAACCCCAGATAATCGTTTCGGCCTTCATTGGGCCTCGTCAGTGAGGTGTAGCCATATTCCTCTAAGCACATTGAGTAAGGAGTCCACGTCTGGTTTCCCCTTTTTCCCATAGGGAGACTAAATACATACAGAGAGAAGTGCACTCACAGGAACGAACAACTGGCTCAATACTATTGTTAGCCTGTTCTATGGCGATTTACCACCTGGGTGCAGCTTCTTTTAGCCCAGTAATGTTTTTCACAGAGAAGAAATTTCCTGTAGTATATCAGTATGATCCCGCCTATTACAGTCAGTCCAGCGCCGAAATACCAGGCAATTCCTCTCTGAACAAGGAACACAGCAACCCCAGACGATCATTTCGGCCTTCATTGTGCCTCGTCAGTGAGGTGTAGCCATATTCCTCTAAGCACACTGAGTAAGGAGTCCACGTCTGGTTTCCCCTTTTTCCCATAGGGAGACTAAATACATACAGAGAGAAGTGCACTCACAGGAACGATCAACTGGCTCAATACTATTGTTAGCCTGTTCTATGGCGATTTACCACCTGGGTGCAGCTTCTTTTAGCCCAGTAATGTTTTTCACAGAGAAGAAATTTCCTGTAGTATATCAGTATGATCCCGCCTATTACAGTCAGTCCAGCGCCGAAATACCAGGCAATTCCTCTCTGAACAAGGAACACAGCAACCCCAAACGATCGTTTCGGCCTTCATTGGGCCTCGTCAGTAAGGTGTAGCCATATTCCTCTAAGCACACTGAGCAAGGAGTCCACGTCTGGTTTCCCCTTTTTCCCATAGGGAGACTAAATACATACAGAGAGAAGTGCACTCACAGGAACGAACAACTGGCTCAATACTATTGTTAGCCTGTTCTATGGCGATTTACCACCTGGGTGCAGCTTCTTTTAGCCCAGTAATGTTTTTCACAGAGAAGAAATTTCCTGTAGTATATCAGTCTGATATACTACACACATCGCATAGAGATATACAACTGCACCTCACTGACGAGGCCCACAGAAGGCCGACACGATCGTCTGGGGTTGTTGCTTCCCTTGTTCAGAGAAGAATTGCCTGGACTGTCATTGGGTAGGATCAGACTGATATGCTACAGGATATTTTTTCTTTGTGAAGGGGCATAGTGTGCAAAAAGAACGCGCACCCTGAGTTGCAATTTAAATGAACAGGCATGGAAGTTATTCTAGCTTTTGTTCTATCTCTTTTTTCACTAGTAGTAGTGTGATCGTTCTTGTGATGGTTCCTGAACGATACTTAAAGGGCCGGATACACAGTTCATAGTAGTATGGCTGTTCTCATACAAAATAAGTCTTGACAAAGCGCCCTAGTGGCGAAACACGTCGACCAGGACCATTGCTAACTTTGCCTTGTGTTATAGTATTCACTACAAAGACAACCTTTAATTACAGCAGATTTTTGGAACCAAAGAACCAAAGCTGTATGAGAACAGCCATACTACTACGAACTCTGTATCCAGCCCTTTAAGTATCATTCAGGAACCATCACAAGAACGTGTCCCTGTAAGGTCAGTTTGGCGCCATTGAGAGTGTATTTAAATGTTGTAAAATGACCATATCATTAGCATGATTAAGAGGTTAACACCTCGAAACGTCGCTGATTGTTTGTTCTAATAAAAGTTTATTTGAAGATATCCTGTGCTGATGGCTATTTGTCACATATATGGTTGTTGAGTATTGCAGCGATACTCAGCCATTCGTGCACTACATACCCAGCTGTGCTGCAATCCCAACCTTGGACTATTGTTTCTTTATAAGTAGGCATTCTAGCTACATTGTCTTTCATGTATCATTTATGAAGGGAGACGTCCCTTATGAAAATCTTTAATTTTTTATTTGTATTATTGTTAGTAAAGGTTATTTGTTTTATTACAGTTGAGCATTGTTTATATTCATTTATTCAAAAAAAAGGGGTGTGTATGCTGTGAACAAGCTAAACCAGAAAAGCCTTTCTCCTAATTGCACTTCTCACAATTAGTGCAATACAATCTAGAAAGAAGTTAAAAAAAGGGGGTTGGAGAAGGCGCCACAGGCTATCTGGTGCTAGATCTAAATTATGAATCTCTCCAAAATTGAAGTAAATATGCGTATATTACTAACTGACTTCTATAGGGGTATACAAAAAATAAAATATGGCTAAAACGTATAATCCAACACTGTTGTGACAATAAGGCAATTCACTGATTACAATTTATAAAATAACATTTAATGGAACAAACAATTTATCATAAAACAATTAGTACATTTCTCTGATTTAATAAAACAGTTAATGAGCTTCACTTCAACATAAAAACCATATGGCAATACTAATACACACTAAAAATAATTACACTCGTTCTAAGTAAACCTTGTATTAACAATATAATACTTAATTGGTACAAAGTAAAAACAGGTTAGCAGAGCTAGATATAGGGCTGATTGCTTCACAACTAGCTAGTCTTGAACCGGATATTATAAACCTGAACGCTGTCTGTGACTATTAATTGGTGACATAAATTTTGACAAGCACAGTCTCTCAAGTTTCAGTTAGTGGGACTCCAAATAGATCGTTTTCTGCTTAGGAAGTAGGTAAAATACACAATAGTTCTTAAAGTGCAATATAACCATAAGACTTTGAATCTTCACCCTCACTTCTAAGGGTCTTTGAAAAAGGAAAGTCAGTAGTAAGCACTTACCCGGTGCTCCGGTGCTATGGGCGGGACTTTTTCCTCCGCTCACCTGTAACGCACCTTGTATATCTTTTCATCGGTAACAATCTTACAATATTTCCGTGGGTAGATTACAGCTTCAAAGTGTGCACACTTTAGATCCTCCTTAGATTAATGCTCCTACCGTTTTCGCTCAGTAGATAGATCCACTTGGTTCTGGCATTACGGTCCTGGGAGCTTATTGATTACAAGTCTTTTTCAAAACAAGCCGGATACTGGTATGGTCTACGCGTTTCAGCTCACCAGGGAGCCTTTGTCAAGATACCTTCCTCCAGCTGTGATCCCTTTTTTAAAGGATTCCTCCATTAACCCTATATGTGCCTTCCAAATAATCAGTGGTTCCTTCTTTCATTATTTAATGTGCCCTGTATTTTGTGCATTATAAGTCACCAATTTCAGTACAGGTTAAACCGGTTGTGAAGTTAATAAAGTACCCTAATAGAATCAATATTTAAAATGCCAAAATATTATCATTACAAAAATTATGACTTTCTTCTAGTTTCTACATTTGTTAATCTAATTTATAATTATAACAGTTAATTGCCTCACAATCGCCATCGAAGGTCACAACCATAAAAGTGCATCTGGCCCGAATTTATAATTCGGGTCTTTTAAAACAATTATGTGTTTAATTAGATAAAAAATGATTCCAAAAAACAAACAAAAAATTATTTTCCTGCTTGGGTTCAAACTCACAGACCTTATAACTGCAGTCTGACCACCTAACCATTAGGCTGTGTTGGAAGTCATCTCAATAAGAATTCAATGTTAATATTTGGCCTTTAACTAGCTTATATATAATCCAATAAGTAATCTTAGATTATCTATTTGGCATATATCTTAATGATTGATTGGCTTAAATTAGATTTGTAAAACAAATCTTTCTTAGCTTGGACTCGAACTCATAGCCCTTACGGTGAGAGTCTAACTTCTGATCCATTATGCTACGATGGATGTTCAAAGGGATCAAGCTCTCTCCTTCTATACAACCTTGAGCTGTTAACTATTTGGATGCAACAGATGGTCTACAGAAAAAAATAGGCATATTTCTAAATGACCAGGTGGATTCGAACTCCGGACCTACTGTGTGTAAAGCCTAAGCACTAGCCACTCGACTATTGACTTATTGATGAATTCATGCTTCTATTTGGGTCTTTCAAAGGATAGAGTTTGATATTAATGGGCATTATTCTTAGACATTTATTTATAAATCGTTAACAATTTTTTATTATTATTGTTCCTAAATAGGACATAGAAGAGTTATTTAGTAAATGATATTCGTAGTCACTCTGTTAATTCCCCCCAAGAAAAAACATATATATAATCAAACTTTTCTAACCAGTTTGACATCTAAAATATTTAAATACAGTATATTTAATCTCGTTCATTTTGCTGGACATAATAAATCCTTCTATTTATATGAGGGCATTCAAGTCCATTTCACTATTCAACCCTTTGGGGTGGAGTGTACCGAAATTATAGATGAATTCTGCTTCCTGTCTGAGCAACTTCTTATTAATATTCCCTCTTCTTCCATCCTGCACTATTTTCTTAATGCCCCAGAATTTTAGTGTTTCTGTATTGCCTTTATGAACCTCTTTGAAATGTTTATACAGAGTTGTGTCTTCTCTTTCATGCTCTATTGCTAACAGATGTTCACATACACGGTCTTTCAATTTCCGTCCTGTTTGACCAAAATACCTTAGATTACAATTGCATTGTAGCATATAGATAATATTTGTATCGGTGCATCTTATAATATCTGTTATATTAATAATTCTCCCGTCTTTCTCAGACTTAATCTGTTTTAATTTCGTACTATGTTTACAGGACTTACATTGGTGGCAGGGGAAGAACCCCTCTATCTTATTGCCCTCAAGTGTTCTATACCCTCTACTGCACATTTCATTCCCCCTTTTGTATTCGCTCGGAGCCAATATCGTTTTTAAATTCTTAGCTTTTCTGTAAATAAAATTGGGGTTTCTTCCTAGGTTTGGGCCTATTATGGGGTCTTTCAATAAAAGATGCCAGTGTTTCTTAACCAATTTTTGAAACTGTTTGTGATGGGCAGAATAGGTCGTGATTATGGGTATATCCATTGTCTCTTTTAGCTCCCCCTTATAAGGTTTTTCTTTTTTTCTTAGTAATTCCTCCCTATCCATCTTTTTAACTTCATTCACTGTCTCTAAGATCTTTAGAGTGTCATATCCCTTCTCTTCGAATCTTTTTATTAATACTTCTGATTGTTTCTCAAAATCCACTAGATCTGTGCAGTTCCTCCTAACACGCATCAGTTGACCCTTTGGTATGTTCTTTTTCCATTGGCTATGGTGACAACTCTCAGAATCAATATAATTGTTAGAATCGACCTTTTTAAAAAAGGTCTTTGTTTTAATTGCATTATTGATTATCTCAATTTCTATGTCCAAATAATTAATTTTTTCTTTACTAGATTCATATGTGAATTGTAAACCAAAGCTATTGGAATTAAGGTCATCAATGAAGATATCTAATAATTCTATGTCCCCCTTCCAAATGAAAAATAGATCGTCAATGTAACGTCTATAGAGCACAAGGTTCGCACCCCATGGGGATCTTGCTATCAGTTCTCTTTCGAAGACCCCCATGAACAAGTTGGCATAACTGGGTGCGAACCTTGTGCCCATAGCCGTACCCTTTATTTGTAAAAAAATAACTGTTCTCAAACTTGAAATAATTGTTACTCAAGATAAATTTTATACATTTCAATAGAAAATCTCTTTGCGTGCTGGTCATCTCCGAGTCCTGTCTCAAAAAGTATTCTATAGCTTGTATTCCTAAATTATGCTCTATGTTAGTATAAAGTGAGCTAACATCACAGGTGACCAGCACAAAATTCGGTTCCCATTGGATCTCTCTGAGTACTCTTAAAAAATGTGCAGAATCTGATAGATATGAGGGAAGTTCTTTCACGTAGTTTTGCAAGAAATAGTCAATATATTGGGACATATTGGACGTTATTGAATCTATGCCCAATATAATCGGGCGTCCTGGAGGTTCTTTGAGATCCTTGTGGATCTTCGGTAAGAAGTAAAATATGGGGGTTCTAAAGTTCTTAATCAACAAGAAATTATACTCTGAATCTGTCACCAAATTAGTTAGTTTCGCATCATCAAGCAATATTTTAAGTCTCCCTTGAAATTCATCCCCTGGGTCACTAAGTAATTTTTTATATGTTGTCGTGTCATTCAATAGTCTGTAAGCTTCAGTTAGATAATAAGTATTACTCATGATTACCACTCCGCCCCCTTTATCGGCCTGTTTAATGACTATATCGGTCCTAGATTGTAAATCTTTTAATATTGATTTTTCCTTCAGACTTAAATTCCACTTCATATTATTGGTTTGTTTGGTATCAATATCCTCCAAATCCTGCTTCACCAATTTCTCAAAGGATTCTATATAGTTCCCTTTTTCTTGTGTTGGGAAAAACTGGGATTTTGGTCTAAAATTAGTGTGAATAAATTCATTTTCTGTCTCAGAGGGCTTAATATCTTTAATAGGATTCTTTAAAAAGTACTTTTTTAAAGTTAATTTTCTTACGAATTGATTAATATTTACATAATGTTCAAACTTATTAAGTTTGGAGGTGGGAGCAAAGGAAAGCCCTCTGTTCAGAACAGACTCCTGGGTCGTCGTTAGTTGTAAATTACTTAGATTAAAGATCCCATTATTCTCAGTTGATTTATGCATTCTAGTTGTGTCTTTATTGGTAGTTTCATCTTTATCTAATCCTCTAAATCTTCCCCCTCTTCTCCCTCTCTTCTTCTCTTTCCCTTCGGTGGGTTGTGATTTCTTTCCTGACTTATTCCTAAAAAATTGGCCAATGTAGTTGCTCTTTGGGGTGACTGTTCTACTGTTCTCAATGTCTCAAATCTATTAAATGATGGAACCCTCCAATCTTGCTGTGTTTGTTCTGTTCGATTTCTAAATTCACGTTGATCCATATCCCTATTATACCAACCTCTCTGGTAATGTCTGTTATCGTCAAAATGTCTGTAGTGTCTATTTTCATACCTTTGGTGTCTATATTCATCTCTACGTTTGTCCCTCATTCCATTGTATCCATAGTCCTGATCAAAATTTCTGTAGTATGGATAGGAATTATTAGCACTCCTGGGATTCCAACTATTATTATTTCGAGGAATCCTACTGTTACTGTAATCCCTAGATCTATTATTCCCATAATAGTCCCGTCCCCTCAAGGTCTCCCTTGGTTGTCTCTCTATTCTATCTCCTCTTATCATATTTTCTTCAATAATTTGACCTTCCCTTTCATATACGTTTGTATTCCTATTATTCGCCAAAAATTTGTTACTACATGTATCTCCTTGTTCTCTTTGTATCCTATTTTTTAATTCTTTATTATCCCTCTCTTCTGGCCTATTTTGTGGCCTATTTTCCTTCCTTTTGCTAAACAGTGTGTTATTCTTTTTCGTTATAATTTGTACACTTTCTCCCTGTTCATCCTCTTTATTCTCTTCCAATTTATAATCCTCTCTGTCCCTATTATATTTTTTCCATTTGTTATTCAATAGGTCGACATTTAAATCACCTAACTTTTTAATGATTGCACTCTCTTTTTCTAGAGATTTACTGTCTTTCCTCTTTTTATCAAACATTGTTTTGGTTTGAATAAGTTCTTCATTAATTTCCTTTAACGCAATATTTCTGGCCTTAATAATAATTTTAATAAGGTCTATTGATGCCTTTTCTAATACATCAAACCACTCAATTTTTAAATCTGTTTTCAATTCAAAAGTGCAGTCTTTTTTCAGACGTAATCCCCTTGGTACCATCCCTATTTCTATATATTTTTCCATGAATTTTAGTTCAGTTTTAATTTTTAATTCCTTAGTCAGTAGGTCCTCTAAAGTATTTAAGGTTGTATTAATATCCATCTTGGAATTTGAAAGTAAGTTATCTATTGTCTGGTTATTGTTATCCATTGAAGTATCTATGGCCAAAAGTAACGTATCTCTCATTGCGAAAAGGTCCATCTTAAAATTAGGGGAATATAATACAGACTCAAGAATAAATCTAAATCACTTATCGGATGTAAATATGCTTAACACAGCTATCACTAGTGAGAAGTATAAAACAATCAAGTTCAAAAAAAGGGGTGTGTATGCTGTGAACAAGCTAAACCAGAAAAGCCTTTCTCCTAATTGCACTTCTCACAATTAGTGCAATACAATCTAGAAAGAAGTTAAAAAAAGGGGGTTGGAGAAGGCGCCACAGGCTATCTGGTGCTAGATCTAAATTATGAATCTCTCCAAAATTGAAGTAAATATGCGTATATTACTAACTGACTTCTATAGGGGTATACAAAAAATAAAATATGGCTAAAACGTATAATCCAACACTGTTGTGACAATAAGGCAATTCACTGATTACAATTTATAAAATAACATTTAATGGAACAAACAATTTATCATAAAACAATTAGTACATTTCTCTGATTTAATAAAACAGTTAATGAGCTTCACTTCAACATAAAAACCATATGGCAATACTAATACACACTAAAAATAATTACACTCGTTCTAAGTAAACCTTGTATTAACAATATAATACTTAATTGGTACAAAGTAAAAACAGGTTAGCAGAGCTAGATATAGGGCTGATTGCTTCACAACTAGCTAGTGTTGAACCGGATATTATAAACCTGAACGCTGTCTGTGACTATTAATTGGTGACATAAATTTTGACAAGCACAGTCTCTCAAGTTTCAGTTAGTGGGACTCCAAATAGATCGTTTTCTGCTTAGGAAGTAGGTAAAATACACAATAGTTCTTAAAGTGCAATATAACCATAAGACTTTGAATCTTCACCCTCACTTCTAAGGGTCTTTGAAAAAGGAAAGTCAGTAGTAAGCACTTACCCGGTGCTCCGGTGCTATGGGCGGGACTTTTTCCTCCGCTCACCTGTAACGCACCTTGTATATCTTTTCGTCGGTAACAATCTTACAATATTTCCGTGGGTAGATTACAGCTTCAAAGTGTGCACACTTTAGATCCTCCTTAGATTAATGCTCCTACCGTTTTCGCTCAGTAGATAGATCCACTTGGTTCTGGCATTACGGTCCTGGGAGCTTATTGATTACAAGTCTTTTTCAAAACAAGCCGGATACTGGTATGGTCTACGCGTTTCAGCTCACCAGGGAGCCTTTGTCAAGATACCTTCCTCCAGCTGTGATCCCTTTTTTAAAGGATTCCTCCATTAACCCTATATGTGCCTTCCAAATAATCAGTGGTTCCTTCTTTCATTATTTAATGTGCCCTGTATTTTGTGCATTATAAGTCACCAATTTCAGTACAGGTTAAACCGGTTGTGAAGTTAATAAAGTACCCTAATAGAATCAATATTTAAAATGCCAAAATATTATCATTACAAAAATTATGACTTTCTTCTAGTTTCTACATTTGTTAATCTAATTTATAATTATAACAGTTAATTGCCTCACAATCGCCATCGAAGGTCACAACCATAAAAGTGCATCTGGCCCGAATTTATAATTCGGGTCTTTTAAAACAATTATGTGTTTAATTAGATAAAAAATGATTCCAAAAAACAAACAAAGAATTATTTTCCTGCTTGGGTTCAAACTCACAGACCTTATAACTGCAGTTTGACCACCTAACCATTAGGCTGTGTTGGAAGTCATCTTAATAAGATTTCAATGTTAATATTTGGCCTTTAACTATCTTATATATAATCCGATAAGTAATCTTAGATTATCTATTTGGCATATATCTTAATTATTGATTGGCTTAAATTAGATTTGTAAAACAAATCTTTCTTAGCTTGGACTCGAACTCATAGCCCTTACGGTGAGAGTCTAACTTCTGATCCATTATGCTACGATGGATGTTCAAAGGGATCAAGCTCTCTCCTTCTATACAACCTTGAGCTGTTAACTATTTGGATGCAACAGATGGTCTATAGAAAAAAATAGGCATATTTCTAAATGACCGGGTGGATTCGAACTCTGGACCTACTTGTGTGTAAAGCCTAAGCACTAGCCACTCAACTATTGACTCATTGATGAATTTGTGCTTCTATTTGGGTCTTTCAAAGGATAGAGTTTGATATTAATGGGCATTATTCTTAGACATTTATTTATAAATCGTTAACAATTTTTTATTATTATTGTTCCTAAATAGGACATAGAAGAGTTATTTAGTAAATGATATTCGTAGTCACTCTGTTAATTCCCCCCAAGAAAAAACATATATATAATCAAACTTTTCTAACCAGTTTGACATCTAAAATATTTAAATACAGTATATTTAATCTCGTTCATTTTGCTGGACATAATAAATCCTTCTATTTATATGAGGGCATTCAAGTCCATTTCACTATTCAACCCTTTGGGGTGGAGTGTACCGAAATTATAGATGAATTCTGCTTCCTGTCTGAGCAACTTCTTATTAATATTCCCTCTTCTTCCATCCTGCACTATTTTCTTAATGCCCCAGAATTTTAGTGTTTCTGTATTGCCTTTATGAACCTCTTTGAAATGTTTATACAGAGTTGTGTCTTCTCTTTCATGCTCTATTGCTAACAGATGTTCACGTATACGGTCTTTCAATTTCCTTCCTGTTTGACCAAAATACCTTAGATTACAATCGCATTGTAGCATATAGATAATATTTGTATCGGTGCATCTTATAATATCTGTTATATTAATAATTCTCCCGTCTTTCTCAGACTTAATCTGTTTTAATTTCGTACTATGTTTACAGGACTTACATTGGTGGCAGGGGAAGAACCCCTCTATCTTATTGCCCTCAAGTGTTCTATACCCTCTACTGCACATTTCATTCCCCCTTTTGTATTCGCTCGGAGCCAATATCGTTTTTAAATTCTTAGCTTTTCTGTAAATAAAATTGGGGTTTCTTCCTAGGTTTGGGCCTATTATGGGGTCTTTCAATAAAAGATGCCAGTGTTTCTTAACCAATTTTTGAAACTGTTTGTGATGGGCAGAATAGGTCGTGATTATGGGTATATCCATTGTCTCTTTTAGCTCCCCCTTATAAGGTTTTTCTTTTTTTCTTAGTAATTCCTCCCTATCCATCTTTTTAACTTCATTCACTGTCTCTAAGATCTTTAGAGTGTCATATCCCTTCTCTTCTAATCTTTTTATTAATACTTCTGATTGTTTATAATATCCGGTTCAAGACTAGCTAGTTGTGAAGCAATCAGCCCTATATCTAGCTCTGCTAACCTGTTTTTACTTTGTACCAATTAAGTATTATATTGTTAATACAAGGTTTACTTAGAACGAGTGTAATTATTTTTAGTGTGTATTAGTATTGCCATATGGTTTTTATGTTGAAGTGAAGCTCATTAACTGTTTTATTAAATCAGAGAAATGTACTAATTGTTTTATGATAAATTGTTTGTTCCATTAAATGTTATTTTATAAATTGTAATCAGTGAATTGCCTTATTGTCACAACAGTGTTGGATTATACGTTTTAGCCATATTTTATTTTTTGTATACCCCTATAGAAGTCAGTTAGTAATATACGCATATTTACTTCAATTTTGGAGAGATTCATAATTTAGATCTAGCACCAGATAGCCTGTGGCGCCTTCTCCAACCCCCTTTTTTATATTCATTTATTGCTAGTACATATATATGTGCTTTCCAAACATCTCCCTAAGATTTCATATATAATTTAAACAATTAACATTATTCACAATTTGAATAGTCCTGACCTGTGTTTTTTAGCGTTTTCCCTCACTAACATTTTGTATTACTAATTCAGACTATCTTTGAAGCGGTTAATCATCAGTGACAGCAAGGTCTTTTTATCTTGGGCGCCAATCCTATATATCTATTATCTTAATTTGTGTATATACACATATTAACACATTAATATATATGTATATAAGCATATACAGTACATATGTATTTACTTGGAACACACAGTTTCTTTAGACCACAATATAAAGGCACCTTTCAGTGCCAATTGTTTTCTACACCCCATTCCCACCAACTTTAAAGCCCCAAAACTGCCTAGTGCAGTTGTTTTTTTATTAAGAAAATTATATACCTTTTTGTAATAAAAAAAAAAACTATAATGCCCTCTATTTTGAGGGCATTTGGAGCACTTTTAGAAAATTAACCAGAGATTGGAACTCTGGTTAATTTTCTGAGCACTAATTGCTCTTGCAAGCTCAACGACTAGAATAACCTGAGCAGTGTAGGTGTTAATTATCATGCCCATTTGTTATAACATACTAATCACCAACTTTAAAGCCCCAAAAACCAGTGGAATTGATAATAAAGGGATTATCTATCTTTTCAACAATAATGACTGTCCATTTAATGTGATTATTTGCGTATGTATACTAAATAGTAATTTAGGGAGAAAGGTGGGGAGGGATAATTGGTTCCTTTCATACACCTAGATTATGAGTCTTGCATTAGCCTTAAAAAGCAGCGTTGACGGGTCCCAACGCTGCTTTTTAACGCCCGCTGGTATTACGAGTCAGGCAGGAAAGGGCCTACCGCTCACTTTTTTTCCGCGATTTTAGCTTACCGCAAAGTCAATTGCGTATCCTATCTTTTTAATGGGATTTGCCTAATGCCGGTATAACGATCACCTGAAAAAGTGAGCGGTAGACCCTCTCCTGTCCAGACTCCTACCGCATATAAAAGTCAGTAGTTAAGAGTTTTATGGGCTAGCGCCATAACATAAAACTCTTAAATAAAGTGCTAAAAAGTACACTAACAGAACATAAACTACCTATTAACCCCTAAACCGAGCCCCCCCCCCCCACATCGCTGCCACTTTAATAAATGTATTAACCCCTAAACCGCCACACTCCCAACTCGCAAACACTAGTTAAATTTTATTAACCCCTAATCTGCCATCCCTAACATCGCCGACACCTACCTACATTTATTAACCCCTAATCTGCCGCCCCCAACGTCGCCGCTACGGATGAAGAGGATGCTCCGCGTCGGATGTCTTGAAGATGGACCCGCTCCGCTCCGGAAGGATGAAGATAGAAGATGCCGTCTGGATGAAGCCTTCTGCCAGTCTGGATGTCCTCTTCTGGCCGGATAGGATGAAGACTTCGGACCCTCTGGAGGACCACTTGTGCCAGGCTGGGTGAAGACGGCTCAAGGTAGGGTGATCTTCAAGGGGGGAGTGTTTTCTTAAGGGGGGATTGGGTGAGTTTTAGAGTAGGGTTGGGTGTGTGGGTGGTGGGTTTTAATGTTGGGGGGGTATTATATTTTTTTTACAGGTGAAAGAGCTGATTACTTTGGGGCAGTGACCCGCAAATGGCCCTTTTAAGGGCTATTTATAATTTAGTATAGGGTAGGGAATTTTATTATTTTGGGGGGCTTTTTTATTTTATTAGGGGGATTAGATTAAGTGTAATTAGTTTAAAATTCTTGTAATTCTTTTTTTTCTGTAATTTAGTGGGGGGGTTCGTAATTTAGTTTATTTAATTTAATTGTAATTAATTGTAGGTAGTTTAGGTAATTAGTTTAATTATAGTGTAGTGTTAGGTGTAATTGTAACTTAGGTTAGGGTTTATTTTACAGGTAATTTTGTACTTATTTTAGCTAGGTAATTATTAAATTGTTAATAACTATTTAATAACTATTCTACCTAGTTGAAATAAATACAAAGTTGCCTGTAAAATAAATATAAATCCTTAGCTAGCTACAATGTAACTATTAGTTATATTGTAGCTAGCTTAGGGTTTATTTTATCGGTATATAAGTATTTAGTTTTAAATAGGATTACTTTATTTAATTATGTTAAATTTATTTCGTTTAATTTAAATTATATTTAAGTTGGGGGGGTTAGACTTAGGGTTAGACTTAGGTTTAGGGGTTAATAAATGTAATATAGTAGCGGCGACGTTGGGGTCGGAAGATTATGGGTTAATAAATTTAATATAGTTGTGGAAACGTTGGGGGGGGCAGATTAGGGGTTAATAAATATAATGTAGGTGTCGGCGATGTTGGGGGCAGTAGATTGTATAATGTAGATGTCAGCGATAGCGGGGGCGGCAGATTAGGGGTTAATAAGTGTAAGATTAGGGGTGTTTAGACTCGGGGTTCATGTTATGGTGTTAGGTGCAGACATAAATTTCATTTTCCCATAGGAAACAATGGGGCTGCGTTAGGAGCTGAACGCTGCCTATTTGCAGGTGTTAGGTCTTTTTTCAGCCAGCTCAGCCCCATTGTTTCCTATGGGGAAATCGTGCACAAGCACGTTTTGCCAGCTTACCGCTACTGTAAGCAACGCTGGTATTACAGTGATATGTGGAGCTAAATTTTGCTCAATGCTCCCTTTTCTGAGGCTAACACCGGTTTGCAGAAAACTCATAATACCAGCGTTGGCTTAAGTGAGCGGTAAGAAAAAAAAGGCTTGTTAGCCCCGCACAGTCTTACCGACAAAAACTCGTAATCTAGCCGATAGTTTTTAAAAAGCACTGCAGCTCTGCACCTGAAACTTAGTATAGTGGTTACTCTAAACAAGGAGGGCTAGATTACGAGTGGAGTAGTAGTTTGCACTCATGTTCGAGCATTAAAACTGATAGCAGTAATTTATTTGTGCTCATAGATTCACGCTCATATTATGAGTTGAAAGTAAAAAGTTAACGCTCTCACATTCGCAAAGCCGCAGGAACAAATAGACTTTGTGAAGTCGCAAATGCAAAATCACATTCCTCCATAGACTTATATGGAGCCGAAAAAGTTGAAAGAAAAAAAACACAAGTCGAGCAAACACGAAAGTGCAACGTAAGAAGATAATATGGCATATTTCATAATCCAATGTCCTGCAAATAGCAATTATTATGTCTCACTCAAACTTTCATTTATTACAGGTGCAACTTATTTGAAATAATGGACGAAGCAAGATTAAGCTTTGAGAAAATGAAATTTATCTTTGTGCTGCTGAAAGTGCGAGAACGTAGCAATCATGATGTGAGGACCTATCTTGACGAAAATTTGCCAAACAAATGTATTGGGTGAAGAGGTGGCATTGAATTTCCCCCACGTTCACCAGACCTCACACCTCTGGACTTTTTTTATGGGATATGTCAAAGATAAGGTTTATAGCACACAACTTGCAAGAATCAATGAGTTGAGAGCAATACCAAATGAAATGATTTGTAATGTTTGCAATTCCATCTGTCTGCGTTATCAGCAGTGCCTGGACCAAAAATATCATCAGTTCGAACACCTGCGACAACTCAAAAGATTCTACACTTGCCTTCTTTAACTTGCAGTATAAAACCTAGATATATCTTAATAAAAATTGTATGTTTAATCATCTAAAGTGTGTATACATTTTTTGGTATACCCTATATACAAATATATATATATATATATATATATATATATATATATATATATATATATATATATATATATATAAAAAATATATATATATATGTATATATATAAATACATATTGACAAATACATATAACATATTTCCCTGTGTGCAGAACATTGCAATTTTAAATATTTACAGCAAATACAAAGTATAACACTTTATTAAACATGATGAATATTGCATAAATGTGATGTTTGATGTTTTCATCTAATTGACTGCAAAGTCCTCCAATGCATATATACACATATAAATACATAAATACATATGTACACACACACACACACACATATATATATATATATATATATATATATATATATATATTTAGACATGTATGTATCTCTATGTTAAAGCCCTTTACATGCCTTTTTTTCTAACACCTGAGACCTCATATCTTTGAGCCCTTACAACTTATAATGCAATTTTTTTATTTATTTTTTATCAGATAGTGTTATTATCAGTGTAACTGTACTTAGTAATTTATTTTTTACGTTTTTTGTGACACTTTTTTGTTTTGCGAAACAGTTAACAAGAGCTCTGAGGATGCGCTATTCCTATGAGCGTTAACTTCAATTGCGCTCAATCGATCGTGTTTACTTTCAACTTGTAATATGAGCGATAAACCCGGTGCATGCAAATAGCCATGATAAACCCTTTTTCTGTTGCATGTAACTGTTAGCACGCCACTCATAATCTGGCCCCAGTGTATAATAAGCAAGATATATTTGAATCAATATTTTTTTATGATGATATTTCAATCTTTTCAATAGGCCACTTTGTATCAGCCTTATAATAATATATTAGCTTACTGAAAATATTTTTCCATTTTTATATATATTCCTTAATGTGTTGATATGTTGTTTACCAGAGCTGTCGTTTATGTCAGCAAAGTGACTACATGATTTAATTTTTATATATTAATCATCCCCTTATGAAGTGATGGTAGTTGTATATTTTAGAGTGCTTAATTTCTTGATTTGCATTGTTAACTAGATCAGCTAGGATGTACAGGGAGTGCAGAATTATTAGGCAAATTAGTATTTTGACCACATCATCCTCTTTATGCATATTGTCTTACTCCAAGCTGTATAGGCTCGAAAGCCTACTACCAATTAAGCATATTAGGTGATGTGCATCTCTGTAATGAGAAGGGGTGTGGTCTAATGACATCAACACCCTATATCAGGTGTGCATAATTATTAGGCAACTTCCTTTCCTTTGGCAAAATAGGTCAAAAGAAGGACTTGACAGGCTCAGAAACGTCAAAAATAGTGAGATATCTTGCAGAGGGATGCAGCACTCTTAAAATTGCAAAGCTTCTGAAGCGTGATCATCGAACAATCAAGCGTTTCATTCAAAATAGTCAACAGGGTCGCAAGAAGCATGTGGAAAAACCAAGGCGCAAAATAACTGCCCATGAACTGAGAAAAGTCAAGCGTGAGTTTTTTGGGTTCATTGAGAACATGGTTGTTGTTCAATAATAAAATTAATCCTCAAAAATACAACTTGCCTAATAAATCTGCACTCCCTGTACATGATATTGCTGATTTCCATCTAAGACATCTAAAAGAATGGACTGCAGACTTTCCTATGAATATTATTCGAGGAATACTGTGACCACACACATCCCTATACTAAGTAAGTGCCTGATTAGCTTCAGCAGCATTTCCTTTCAGTTTACCCACCGTCTACACCTGATCCTAGGCTTTTCTTTCATACACATTTTATCTATTGTACTATAACTATTGATTTTGACCATTTATTTTCAAAACAGTGGAAGACCCAATTACCTCTATTCATCTAAAGATGGTATTAAAATAATCTAACTTGCGTCTGCCCTGCGTTACAGTTTACAGGTGTACAGTAAACTTTTAATGCTCAAGAGGTTAAAACTTTAATGTACATCTAGTATAATATGCACAAAAGCGTAAGGAAGAAATTGAGATACCAAGGTACCCTATAAAGTTTAAGAATGTCAGAGAACTAACTACAAGAAACTATTGCCTAGATTACGAGTTTTGCGTTATGAGCTGTGCATTGCTAGCGTGCATTTTTTTCTCACAGCTCACTTCCCTACAGTGCTGGTATTACAGGTTTTTACAAACCCGGGGTTAATAGGCAAGAATTGAGCGTAGAGCAAAATTGTGCCCCATACCGCACTCCAATACCAGCGCTGCTTAATTCAGCGGTGAGTTGGTTGTACGTGCTCGTGCACGATTTCCCCATAGACATCAATGGGGAGAGCCGGTTGAGAAAAAGTCTAACACCTGCAATAAAGCAGCGTAAAACTTAGTAACGCAGCCCCATTGATTCCTATGGGGAAACTAAAGTTATGTTTACACCTAACACCCTAACATGAACCCCACGAGTCTAAACACCACTAATCTTACACTTATTAACCACTAATCTGCTGCCCCGACATCGCCAACACCTACATTATACTTATTAACCCCTAATCTGCTGCCCCAACATCGCCAACACCTACATTATATTTATTAACCCCTAATCTCCCTCCCCCAATGTCGCCGCAACCTACCTACATTTATTAACCCCTTATCTCCCGTCCCCAACGTCGCCCCCACTATATTATAATTATTAACCCCTAAATCTAAGTCTAACCCTAACCTTAACAGCCCCTAACTTAAATATAATTAAAATAAATCTAAATAAAATTAATATCATTACCTAAATGATTCATATTTAAAACTAAATACTTACCTATAAAATAAACCCTAATCTAGCTACAATATAACTAACAGTTACATTGTATCTAGCTTAGGGTTTATTTTTATTTTACAGGCAAGTTTGTATTTTAACTAGGTAGAATAGTTACTAAATAGTTATTAACTATTTAATAACTACCTAGTTAAAATAAATACAAATTTACCTGTAAAATAAAACCTAACCTAAGTTACACTAACACCTAACCTTACACTATAATTAAATAAATTCCCTACATTAAATACAATTAAATAACTTAAATAAAATTAGCTAAATTACAAAAAAAAACACTAAATTACAGAAAATAAAAAACAAATTACAGATCTTTAAACTAATTACACCTAATCTAATAGCCCTATCAAAATAAAAAAGCCCCCCCCCAAAAAATAAAAAACCCATGCCTAAACTAAAAGGGCCTTTTGCAGGGCATTGCCCCAAAGAAATCAGCTCTTTTTCCTGTAAAAAAAAATACAAACACCCCCCCAACAGTAAAACCCACCACCTACACAAACAACCCCCAAATAAAAGGCTAACTAAAAAACCTAAGCTCCCCATTGCCCAGAAAAAGGCATTTGGATGGGTATTGCCCTTAAAAGGGCATTTAGCTCTATTGCGGCCCAAAGCCCTAACCTAAAGAATAAACCCACCCAATACACCCTTAAAAAATCCTAACACTAACCTCCGAAGATTCACTTACTGGGAGAAGTCTTCATCTAAGCGGCAAGATGTCCTCAACGAAGCAGGCAGAAGTGGTCCTCCAGACGGGCAGAAGTCTTCATCCAGACGGCATCTTCTATCTCCATCCATCCGGCGCGGAGCGGCTCCATTTTCAAGACATCTGGCGCAGAGCATCCTCTTCCAATGGCGTCTTCTTGCAGAATGAATATCTCTTTAAGTGATGTCATCCAAGATGGCATCCCTTAGATTCGGATTGGCTGATAGAATTCTATCAGCCAATCGGAATTAAGGTAGAAAAAATCCTATTGGCTGATGCAATCAGCCAATAGGATTGAACTTCAATCCTTTTGGCTGATCCAATCAGCCAATAGGATTGAGCTCACATTCGCACCCCTGTACGTCATTAGGGGTTTCCAGCGGTGGAAGCGATCCTGATTGCTTCCAGCCATTTTCCGGTTATTGTAGTGATGAGTCGATATCGAGGCATCCTGCAATAACATCCCTTGGCCATCTGATGCAGAGACAGCCACTCTGTGGCCCTCTCTGCACCGGACATTGATGGCCGTATTGTTGGTGGGAGCTGACATGGGAGGCGGGTGGGCGGCCAACAATGGGCCCTATGACGTTGTGGGGAGGCGGGATCGTGGGCAGGAAAGCCAAGGTTGTGCACAGAGGCGCATGCGTGTGCACGGAGAGCGGGGGCGAGCACATGCACGGGGGGCGGGCGCATGCACGGGGTGGAAGCGGGTGGGAACGGCTACACTACAGAATTTTTTTGCACAAAAGTGGGATAGAGTGAGGTTAAATTTCATTTAAAAAGCATCTAAGGGATCTGGGAGGGGGTGGGGAGTTGATATTGGGGGGGAAGCTACACTACAGAAAAAAAATAATAATAAAAAAAGCATTATTTTTAATAAACTGGGTACTGGCAGACAGCTGCCAGTACCCAAGATGGCTACCAATAAGGTAGAGAGGGGGTTAGACAGCTGTTTGGGGGGGAATCAGGAAGGTTGGGGACTAAGGGGGGATCCTACACATCAGCATATGTAAATATACTAAAAAAATAATAATTAAAAGATAGCTCTTATTTTAGTACTGGCAGTCTTTCTGCCAGTACATAAGATGGCGGGGACAATTGTGGGGTGGGGGAGGGAAGAGAGCTGTTTGGGAGGGATCAGGGGGTGTGAAGTGTCAGGTGGGAGGCTGATCTCTACACTAAAGCTAAAATTAACCCTGCAAGCTCCCTACAAGCTACCAAATTAACCATTTCACTGCTAGACATAATACACGTGTGATGCACAGTGGCATTTAGCGGCCTTCTAATTACCAAGAAGCAACGTCAAAGCCATATATGTCTGCTATTTATGAACAAAGGGGATCCCAGAGAAGTGTTTACAACCATTTATGCCATAATTGCACAAGCTGTTTGCAAATATATTCAGAAAGAAACCTAAAGTTTGTGAAAAAAATTGTGAAAAAGTGAACAATTTTTTTTATTTGATCTCATTTGGCGGTGAAATGGGGCATGAAATATATCAAAATGGGCCTAGATCAATACTTTGGGATGTCTTATATATATATATATATATATATATATATATATATATATATATACATGTCAAGGGATATTCAAGGATTCCTGAAAGATATCAGTGTCCCAATGTAACTAGCGCTAATTTTGAAAAAAAGTGGTTTGGAAATAGCAAAGTGCTTCTTGTATTTATTGCCCTATAACTTGAAAAAAAGCAAAGAAGATGTAAACATTGGGTATTTCTGAACTCAGGACAAAAGTTAGAAACTATTTAGAATGGGTGTTTTGATGGTTTTAGATGTGTAACAGATTTTGGGGGTCAAAGTTAGAAATTTTTTTTTTTTTTTCACTTTTTTTTTATATTTTATAATTTTTTTATAGTAAATTAGATATGATGAAAATAATGGTATCTTTAGAAAGTCCATTTAATGGCGAGAAAAACGGTATATAATATGTGTGGGTACAGTAAATAAGTAATAGGAAAATTACAGCTAAACACAAACACCGCAAATGTAAAAATAGCCTTGGTCCCAAATGGACAGAAAATGGAAAAGTGCTGTGGTCATTAAGGGGTTAAAGATCTGTAATTTGTTTTTTTATTTTCTGTAATTTAGCTAATTTTATTTAATTTATTTAATTGTATTTAATGTAGGGAATTTATTTAACTGTAGGTTAGGTGTTAGTGTATTTTAGGTTAGGTTTTATTTTACAGGTAAATTTGTATTTATTTTAGCTAAGTAGTTATTAAATAGTTAATAACTATTTAGTAACTATTCTACCTAGTTAAAATAAATACACACTTGCCTGTAAAATAAAAATAAACCCTATGCTAGATACAATGTAACTATTAGTTATATTGTAGCTAGCTTAGGGTTTATTATAGGTATTTAGCTTTAAATAGGAATAATTTAGGTAATTATATTCATTTTATTTAGATTTATTTAAATTATATTTAAGTTAGGGACTGTTAGGGTTAAAGTTAGACTTAGATTTAGGGGTTAATAAATATAATATAGTGGCGGCGATGTTGGGGGCGGCAGATTAGGGGTTAATAAGTGTAGGTAGATTGCGGCGACATTGGGGGTGGGAGATTAGGGGTTAATAAATATAATGTAGGTGTTGGCGATGTTGGGGCAGCATATTAGGGGTTAATAAATATAATGTAGGTTGCAGCGATGTCCAGAGCGGCAGATTAGGGGTTTAAAATTTTATTTTAGTATTTGCAATGTGGGAGGGCCTCGGTTTAGGGGTTAATAGGTAGTTTATGGGTGTTAGTGTACTTTTTAGCACTTTAGTTATGAGTTTTATGCTACGGTGTTGTAGTGTAAAGCTCATAACTACTGACTTTAAAATGCGTTAGGAATCTTGTCAGTTGAGGCTGTACCGCTCACTTTTTGGCCTCCCAGGACAAACTCGTAACACCAGCGCTATGGAAGTCCCATAGAAAAAAGGCTTTACGATCTTTACGTAAGTCGGTTTGCGGTAAGGCCAACAAACTGTGCGGTACACCTATACCTGCAAGACTCGTAATAGCAGCGGGCATAAAAAAGCAGCGTTAGGACCTGTTAACGCTGCTTTTTTACCTTAACGCACAACTCGTAATCTAGTCGTATGAATAAGTTAAATATTAGATATCTGCATTATATTTACAAACACAGTGCAATCTACATTGTATAACCTTTTTAATTAAAACTTTTTTTGAATTGTCAAATTCAGTATTATTAGTATATTTATTAGAATGTTTGGTTACAATATTATTTATATTGATCTCAGTGGTAACCTCCAGTAATATTATATATTTTGTCTATGGAATATCTCGGCGGTGTATTCCAATAATATTAGTACATCTAATGAGTATCCTCCAAGTGTGTTAGTATGTTTGATTAGGAATATTAATAATTATAATAAAATTATCGTCAATTATCAATATTAATATTCAATAACACTTTAAAATATTTCCTATATTCTGACCAGTTAATCTTTATAAACACAGAGATTATATTTATGCAGTTAACTCAAATATCACCTATGACCAGATATATATCAATTGATAATTACAATATTAAAGTAATTTAACACACTATAAAAATCTTTAGATCAATTGATATTCAACTAAATCATCTGGTACCTCTGTATTATAGACACAATACAGTCTATAAATCTACCTTAACTCAAAATGAATTACACTTGAATTTTACTAGAACAATTTATAATTAGCCAGAAATATTAACCAATTCAATATATAGCTTATTTAACAAGGTTTGGACATCGCATATATCCAAATCTCACAATGAAATCTTAGCTTAACTCCCACAAATCAATTTCCAGGAAAATATAATTCACTATTTAGGCCAAAATAATCTTATGTACTTCAATTAAACAACCAGAGGCCTAGATTTGGAGTTTGGCGGTAGCCGTGAAAACCAGCGTTAGAGGCTCCTAACGCTGGTTTTAGGCTAACTTCGGTATTTGGAGTCACTCAAAAAAGGGTCTAACGCTCACTTTTCAGCCGCGACTTTTACATACCGCAGATCCCCTTACGTAAATTGCGTATCCTATCTTTTCAATGGGATTTTTCTAACTCCGGTATTTAGAGTCGTGGCTGAAGTGAGCGTTAGAAATCTAACGACAAAACTCCAGCCGCAGGAAAAAAGTCAGTAGTTAAGAGCTTTCTGGGCTAACGCCGGTTCATAAAGCTCTTAACTACTGTACTCTAACGTACACTAACACCCATAAACTACCTATGTACCCCTAAACCGAGGTCCCCCCACATCGCCGCCACTCGATTACATTTTTTTAACCCCTAATCTTCCGACCGCCACCTACATTATACTTATGTACCCCTAATCTGCTGCCCCTAACACCGCCGACCCCTGTATTATATTTATTAACCCCTAATCTGCCCCCCACAACGTCGCCGCCAGCTACCTACAATAATTAACCCCTAATCTGCCGACCGCAAAGCGCCGCCACCTACATTATAGCTATGTACCCCTAATCTGCTGCCCCTAACACCGCCGACCCCTATATTATATTTATTAACCCCTAATCTGCCCCCCTCAACGTCGCCTCCACCTGCCTACACTTATTAACCCCTAATCTGCCGAGCGGACCGCACCGCTACTATAATAAAGTTATTAACCCCTAATCCGCCTCACTAACCCTATAATAAATAGTATTAACCCCTAATCTGCCCTCCCTAACATCGCCGACACCTAACTTCAATTATTAACCCCTAATCTGCCGACTGGAGCTCACCGCTATTCTAATAAATGTATTAACCCCTAAAGCTAAGTCTAACCCTAACACTAACCCCCCCCTAAGTTAAATATAATTTTAATCTAACGAAATTAATTAACTCTTATTAAATAAATTATTCCTATTTAAAGCTAAATACTTACCTGTAAAATAAATCCTAATATAGCTACAATATAAATTATTATTACATTGTAGCTATTTTAGGATTAATATTTATTTTACAGGCAATTTTGTAATTATTTTAACCATGTACAATAGCTATTAAATAGTTAAGAACTATTTAATAGCTACCTAGTTAAAATAATTGCAAAATTACCTGTAAAATAAATCCTAACCTAAGTTACAATTAAACCTAACACTATACTATCATTAAATTAATTAAATAAAATATCTACAATTAACTACAATTAAACCTAACACTACACTATCAATACATTAATTAAATACAATATCTACAAATAACTACAATGAAATAAACTAACTAGTACAAAAAATAAAAAAGAACTAAGTTACAAAAAATAAAAAAATATTTACAAACATAAGAAAAAAATTACAACAATTTTAAACTAATTACACCTACTCTAAGCCCCCTAATAAAATAACAAAGACCCCCAAAATAAAAAATGCCCTACCCTATTCTAAATTAATAAAGTTTAAAGCTCTTTTACCTTACCAGCCCTGAACAGGGCCCTTTGCGGGGCATGCCCCAAGAAGTTCAGCTCTTTTGCCTGTAAAAAAAAAACATACAATACCCCCCCCCCAACATTACAACCCACCACCCACATACCCCTAATCTAACCCAAACCCCCCTTAAATAAACCTAACACTAAGCCCCTGAAGATCATCCTACCTTGTCTTCACCTCACCAGGTATCACCGATCCGTCCTGGCTCCAAAATCTTCATCCAACCCAAGCGGGGGCTGGCGATCCATCATCCAGGCTAAAGAGGTCCAGAAGAGGCTCCAAAGTCTTCATCCTATCCGGGAAGAAGAGGCGATCCAGACCGGCAACCATCTTGATCCAAGCGGCATCTTCTATCTTCATCCGATGACGACCGGCTCCATCCTGAAGACCTCCACCGCGGACCCATCAATCAGATTGAGCTCGCATTCTATTGGCTGTCCCGATCAGCCAATAGAATGCAAGCTCAATCTGATTGGCTGATTGGATCAGCCAATCAGATTGAACTTGATTCTGATTGGCTGATTCCATCAGCCAATCAGAATATTCCTACCTTAATTCCGATTGGCTGATAGAATCCTATCAGCCAATCGGAATTCGAGGGACGCCATCTTGGATGACTTCCCTTAAAGGAACCGTCATTCTTCAGTTGGACGTCGCCGGAAGAAGATGGGTCCGCGGTGGAGGTCTTCAGGATGGAGCCGGTCGTCATCGGATGAAGATAGAAGATGCCGCTTGGATCAAGATGGTTGCCGGTCCGGATCGCCTCTTCTTCCCAGATAGGATGAAGACTTTGAAGCCTCTTCTGGACCTCTTCAGCCACCGGATGATGGATCACCAGCCCCCACTTGGGTTGGATGAAGATTTTGGAGCCAGGACGGATCGGTGATACCTGGTGAGGTGAAGACAAGGTAGGATGATCTTCAGGGGCTTAGTGTTAGGTTTATTTAAGGGGTTTTTGGGTTAGATTAGGGGTATGTGGGTGGTGGGTTGTAATGTTGGGGTGGGGGGTATTGTATGTTTTTTTTTTACAGGCAAAAGAGCTGAACTTCTTGGGGCATGCCCCGCAAAGGGCCCTGTTCAGGGCTGGTAAGGTAAAAGAGCTTTGAACTTTAGTAATTTAGAATAGGGTAGGGCATTTTTTATTTTGGGGGTCTTTGTTATTTTATTATTGGGCTTAGAGTAGGTGTAATTAGTTTAAAATTGTTGTAATATTTTTCTTATGTTTGTAGATATTTTTTTATTTTTTGTAACTTAGTTCTTTTTTATTTCTTGTACTTTAGTTAGTTTATTTCATTGTAGTTATTTGTAGATATTGTATTTAATTAATTTATTGATAGTGTAGTGTTAGGTTTAATTGTAGGTAATTGTAGGTATTGTATTTAATTAATTTAATGATAGTATAGTGTTAGGTTTAATTGTAACTTAGGTTAGGATTTATTTTACAGGTAATGTTGTAATTATTTTAACTAGGTAACTATTAAATAGTTCTTAACTATTTAATAGCTATTGTACCTGGTTAAAATAAATACAAAGTTACCTGTAAAATAAATATTAATCCTAAAATAGCTACAATGTAATTATAATTTATTTTGTAGCTATATTAGGATTTATTTTACAGGTAAGTATTTAGCTTTAAATAGGAATAATTTATTTATTATGAGTTAATTAATTTCGTTAGATTAAAATTATATTTAATTTAGGGGGGTGTTAGTGTTAGGGTTAGACTTAGCTTTAGGAGTTAATACATTTATTAGAATAGAGGTGAGCTCCGGTCCGCAGATTAGGGGTTAATAAGTGTAGGCAGGTGGAGGCGACGTTGTGGGGAGTAGATTAGGGGTTAATAAATATAATATAGGGGTCGGCGGTGTTAGGGGCAGCAGATTAGGGGTACATAGGGATAATGTAAGTAGCGGCGGTTTACGGAGCGGCAGATTAGGGGTTAAAAAAAATATGCAGGGGTCAGCGATAGCGGGGGCGGCAGAATAGGGGTTAATAAGTGTAAGGTTAGGGGTGTTTAGACTCGGGGTACATGTTAGAGTGTTAGGTGCAGACGTAGGAAGTGTTTACGCATAGCAAACAATGGGGCTGCGTTAGGAGCTGAACGCGGCTTTTTTGCAGGTGTTAGTTTTTTTTCCAGCTCAAACAGCCCTATTGTTTCCTATGGGGGAATCGTGCACGAGCATGTTTTTGAGGCTGGCCGCGTCCGTAAGAAACTCTGGTATCGAGAGTTGAAGTTGCGTTAAAAATGCTCTACGCTCCTTTTTTGGAGTCTAACGCAGCCTTTATGTGGACTCTCAATACCAGAGTTATTTTTATGGTGCGGCCATAAAAAAAGCCGGTGTTAGCTACGCGGGTCCTTACCGACAAAACTCCAAATCTAGGCCAGAGATTTTAACACTATATTATCAATTCAACATATATCAATTAATATAGCATTAAATAAGTTCACATTAACCACAATAATAAATGTAATTTTTAAAATATATCACAGTAATTTTGATTTAACTTATGAACACGCAAATACAAAATCCTTTCCTCTTAATAAATAGCTTAGCACTAATATAATTATTTATAGACTACACAGGTCTATGAAATAAATCTTATAACTATAAGTTACAGTTTTAAATACAGCTTCAGTTAAACTCCTGCTATAAAGAATATCTTTGCTATAAACTATTAAAAATATTTAACAATCGCCATACATTACCAGTTACCAATATTTGAGAGTTTCAGTATCCAAAATTCCTCTATCGTCATATAAAGGAGATATTGCACAATTTTGGGAGAGAAGTGAGCCCAATAATCTCTTTTCCAGAAAGAGGGTCCCAACAGGGTTTGTCTTACAAAGGACTGTGTCCACACACTCGTGTCTCTCTGTTAAAATGGCAGCAAGGCAGCAACAAGGAAAAGGGCAACCACCCACTCCCTTCCATGTGCAGAGCTTATATCAGTGATAAACTCCTCCCCATTTCTAAATCATTCAATAGAAGTCTTTGATTACGCTCCTTAGCTCTCATTGGCTACTGGTAATGTCTGCAGATCTGTTTACTTAATTAACCAATCAAGTATCTCTGGCCGCATTACCTGACTAGACCACTGGGGGGCAACAAGAATTGGAATGAGACATTTTTAAAATGTTCTGCTTCTCAATTACACTGATATATATTTTCTTTAAGAGTCCATTTAAATACATCTATGATTTCATAGTTCTACTAAAATATTGTGTCGAATATATGGCCCATCTAATTTAACTGAGTATGTATTTTTAAGACTAAACATGGGTATAATTTAATATCTGCCAATCTATATATAGTACAAATATACCTATCTAATGTGTATTTTCCACACAACTTTCTGTTTATAGGGTTATGCCTTTAAGAGTCATATTTCTATTTAGGGGACTGAGTAATTTTAATTCAATATTTTATAAGTTATACATAATTTTTATTCAGGAAATTTAATAATATTTCAATTCATATTCTGCTGTTATATTGTTACATTTTATTTTAGATATATTAATTGGATTCTCATTCCATTTTAATATAAATATATTCTATATTTAGTACATCTCTTGATAATGTTATTTTGAATGTGACAGCATAATTATGACATAATTCATAGCCTGAGTTTATTTAGTATGTATTTATTTCAAACCCTCTGTAAATATTGGTACATCAGATGTTTGAAATAAAGAAAATGTTGTTGGTCAAATATTTCAAATCAATACAGCTACTTATATAACTCACTTCATGGTTAATATATTGTGCAATATGTGCTGGCATGAAATATATCTCATAACATATATATATATATATATATATATATATATATATATATATATATATATATATATATATATATATATATATATATATATATATATATATATATATATATATATATACAGGGAGTGCAGAATTATTAGGCAAGTTGTATTTTTGAGGATTCATTTTATTATTGAACAACAACCATGTTCTCAATGAACCCAAAAAGCTCATTAATATCAAAGGTGAATAGTTTTGGAAGTAGTTTTTAGTTTGTTTTTAGTTATAGCTATTTTAGGGGGATATCTGTGTGTGCAGGTGACTATTACTGTGCATAATTATTAGGCAACTTAACAAAAAACAAATATATACCCATTTCAATAATATTTATTTTTACCAGTGAAACCAATATAACATCTCAACATTCACAAATATACATTTCTGACATTCAAAAACAAAACAAAAACAAATCAGTGACCAATATAGGCACCTTTCTTTGCAAGGACACTCAAAAGCCTGCCATCCATGGATTCTCTCAGTGTTTTGATCTGTTCACCATCAACATTGCGTGCAGCAGCAACCACAGCCTCCCAGACACTGTTCAGAGAGGTGTACTGTTTTCCCTCCTTGTAAATCTCACATTTGATGATGGACCACAGGTTCTCAATGGGGTTCAGATCAGGTGAACAAGGAGGCCATGTCATTAGATTTTCTTCTTTTATACCCTTTCTTGCCAGCCACGCTGTGGAGTACTTGGACACGTGTGATGGAGCATTGTCCTGCATGAAAATCATGTTTTTCTTGAAGGATGCAGACTTCTTCCTGTACCACTGCTTGAAGAAGGTGTCTTCCAGAAACTGGCAGTAGGACTGGGAGTTGAGCTTGACTCCATCCTCAACCCGAAAAGGCCCCACAAGCTCATCTTTGATGATACCAGCCCAAACCAGTACTCCACCTCCACCTTGCTGGCGTCTGAGTCGGACTGGAGCTCTCTGCCCTTTACCAATCCAGCCACGGGCCCATCCATCTGGCCCATCAAGACTCACTCTCATTTCATCAGTCCATAAAACCTTAAAAAAATCAGTCTTGAGATATTTCTTGGCCCAGTCTTGACGTTTCAGCTTGTGTGTCTTGTTCAGTGGTGGTCGTCTTTCAGCCTTTCTTACCTTGGCCATGTCTCTGAGTATTGCACACCTTGTGCTTTTGGGCACTCCAGTGATGTTGCAGCTCTGAAATATGGCCAAACTGGTGGCAAGTGGCATCTTGGCAGCTGCACGCTTGACTTTTCTCAGTTCATGGGCAGTTATTTTGCGCCTTGGTTTTTCCACATGCTTCTTGCGACCCTGTTGACTATTTTGAATGAAACGCTTGATTGTTCGATGATCACGCTTCAGAAGCTTTGCAATTTTAAGAGTGCTGCATCCCTCTGCAAGATATCTCACTATTTTTGACTTTTCTGTGCCTGTCAAGTCCTTCTTTTGACCCATTTTGCCAAAGGAAAGGAAGTTGCCTAATAATTATGCACACCTGATATAGGGTGTTGATGTCATTAGACCACACCCCTTCTCATTACAGAGATGCACATCACCTAATATGCTTAATTGGTAGCAGGCTTTCGAGCCTATACAGCTTGGAGTAAGACAACATGCATAAAGAGGATGATGTGGTCAAAATACTCATTTGCCTAATAATTCTGCACACAGTGTATATACACATATATACACGCATTTATACATTGCTGAGTATATAAACTTATATGAAACTACAGACACAAAGTCTATGGGTTTGTATATTTAACTCAGCATGGAGTAATTAACTCTTAGGTGGGAAGTATTTAAATCTGCTGTTCATCCTGAAATCTTCCCCACAACTGCAGACTTGCATCTTCCTCATTGCAGGGGGTGGCCATCTAGCTAGGTAATTTTATTACACATTTCCAGGCAGTTATCTAAAGGCTTCTTTGAAGTTACATATATTTCTATCTAAACAAATGTTTATCCCCTTTTGTTCTTGGAGACTTAAGATCTGTTAGGAGTATATCTGAGCTTTCAGAAAGGGGGGGTGTCTGGGTCACCCACCACAGGTCATTTACAAATGGTCAAAACATTTGATACAATACTGAAATATTAATCTATGTGATATACTGTATATATATATATATATATATATATATATATATATATACAGTATATATATATATATATATATATATATATATATATACTGTATATATAGCATACAATTGTCACTCACCTTTTACATGACAGTATGATATCATGTAGCTATCTAAATCTTGTAGAGCATTTAGACTCACTACCCATCTGATAGGTGAAAATGTTCCAATGTGTTTGTTAGTTTGTTTTATGGATGCAATTATACTGCCCACATTCCATGAGATACATTTAGAATTCTAAGATCTTGAGAATTCCCAGGAGAAGAAAGAGAGAAAAATAATGGTGTACAGTTCAACATAAAAATAAGATTGAATTGAAATAAGCATAATAGTGGAATCAGTTACATTATTAAAATGCATCTTCAGTACAATATATAAAATGTATTTAGCTGGAATTATTCAGGTGTGATTTCTAGGGGGGGGGGATAAATATACAGACCTTAATTGTAATTTAGCTGGATTTAGTAAGACTTAATAACAACTCTGTTCTCTGAAATGAGTGCATTAAGTAATTATGTCAGTTAAGCAGAATAATCTTGAAATAACAAATTTAGTGGTAATACAAATTAGGAGAATAATTTTTATGTATTCCTAGGGAAGGCTAATTTTGCCATGAAAATTAAGATAGCAAATCATAAGATTAACAGAACAGAGGTATAGGAAGACCTTTGGTAAAAGTGTCCCAAGTGGAAGAGCTTAAGCAGCCCTGTCTAGCAAATTTCCTGCCTTGCATGAGTAGTTTTTCAGTGCATCCATTATGTTGTAGAAGAAACTTATGCTTTTCAGAGTGATACATATGCTGGTCCTCTAAGTCAGAGATTCTGTACTAAAGTTGCAAGTTACTAATATTTTCTTGAGCACCAATGAGGCTTTTTTGCAGCCTATCTATCTTGATATTAAAAACTTCTTTGACATACTGTGGCATAGGGCTGTGTGATCAAAATGACATCACTTGATACATTTTCTATAGCATGGTTTACTTTTAGTCGTCATTGGCGTAGGACAAAATAATTCTTTAAATACAAATCTGGACTGGATTTAGTGTAGGATACAACTGTGAAGTTTTCTCATTTGGAGTTACACATTAATGTTATAGACAGTTATAGAAAGGTGCCAGTACTTAAAAAAAGGTGCCGGTGCTCATTGATTATTGATTAATAAATTCTGCTCAGTAAAGTTGAGAAAAGTAAGGGGACAAATTTATTTACACTGATGTATTCTGAAGCCCCCTTGTAAAAACTAGAGTATTTACATGATTACTAATATTATCTATTATGAGTTGGCAGAGGTGGAGGTACTCAGTATCGATGAGTACCCCCACAAAAAAAGCCCTGGTTATAGATAAGGTGAAGGTCAAATAAAGTAAGAAGGATCAAAAGACCTTTACAAGCATATCAGGTCAAACATAAAGGCTAGATAGTATAATGTCCACACTGCGGATTGACATCTGACACACAACTATTACTTATTAAAAGCATCACCTATTGTTCTCAAGGAGATGTTCCTAAAAATAGGCTGAGCCTGCAGGTAAAGCATATCTGCTAATTGTATCTATGTCTAAACAGAGCCTAAATAGTTAGGTATTGAAATGCTAATTATGGCTGAGGGGATCAATTAGCACAACCAGCTCTTTTAGATACAAAAATCTCTATCTAAACTCCCACTGGGAGATTAATTAGTGCTTATCATCTACTGTGTATAGCTTTTTTAAATTACAAAATAAAGATAAAAGAGGTGTTTTACAATCAATCAAATACACTTCAGCAGGTAAAATGGAACATTGAGCAAAATGGCAAAAATCTATCTAAAAACACAGTATTAATATTACTAGTATCTTTCAGTAAAGTGGTTCAAATATTAGACAAAGGCAAAATTTAATAAAGTAAAATCTATTATGATCAAAAAAGTCACAGTGCATTTGTAGAAGAAAAAAGGTGTTTAACAAATAAAATGACACAAGGCAAAACAGTTTTAAAAATAAAATGTAGAAAAACATATTCTAGCTTAGGCACCTGCGCCAAGGGAGCTTGGCAAGAAAAGTTGGTCACTCACGATGGTTACTTAGGTAGGCTCCCATGTAAAATGGCCTTATATTATTGGAATCAAAGTTATATATACTCTTTTCTCTGATATCAGATTTCTGGACCAACCCTCCTTCCAGAGTGAGCCCAGAAAGTAACCACCCCTCTCACTTATGGCCTGTCATAAAACTCTTACGGCTAGATTTAGAGTTTTGTCTGTAAGGACCCGCGTAGCTAACGCTGGCTTTTTTCTGGCCGCACCTTTAAAATAACTATTGAGAGTCCACAGAATGGCTGCGTTAGGATCCAAAAAAGGAGCGTAGAGCATATTTAACGCCACTGCAACTCTCGATACCAGAGTTGCTTACGGACGCGGCCAGGCTCAAAAACGTGCTCGTGCACGATTCCCCCATAGGAAACAATGGGGCTGTTTGGGCTGAAAAAAAACCTAACACCTGCAAAAAAGCCGCGTTCAGCTCCTAACGCAGCCCCATTGTTTGCTATGGGGAAACACTTCCTACGTCTGCACCTAACACTCTAACATGTACCCCGAGTCTAAACACCCCTAGCCTTACACTTATTAACCCCTAATCTGCCGCCCCCGCTATCGCTGACCCCTGCATATTATTATTAACCCCTAATCTGCCGCTCCGTAAACCGCCGCTACTTACATTATCCCTATGTACCCCTAATCTGCTGCCCCTAACACCGCCGACCCCTATATTATATTTATTAACCCCTAATCTGCCCCCCCACAATGTCGCCTCCACCTGCCTACACTTATTAACCCCTAATCTGCCGACCGGACCTGAGCGCTACTATAATAAAGTTATTAACCCCTAATCCGCCTCACTAACCCTATAATAAATAGTATTAACCCCTAATCTGCCCTCCCTAACATCGCCAACACCTAACTTCAATTATTAACCCCTAATCTGCCGACTGGAGCTCACCGCTATTCTAATAAATGTATTAACCCCTAAAGCTAAGTCTAACCCTAACACTAACACCCCCCTAAGTTAAATATAATTTTAATCTAACGAAATTAATTAACTCTTATTAAATAAATTATTCCTATTTAAAGATAAATACTTACCTGTAAAATAAATCCTAATATAGCTACAATATAAATTATAATTATATTATAGCTATTTTAGGATTAATATTTATTTTACAGGTAACTTTGTATTTATTTTAACCAGGTACAATAGCTATTAAATAGTTAACAACTATTTAATAGCTAAAATAGTTAAAATAATTAAAAATTTACCTGTAAAATAAATCCTAACCTAAGTTACAATTAAACCTAACACTACACTATCAATAAATTAATTAAATAAAATACCTATAATTATCTACAATTAAACCTAACACTACACTATCAATAAATAAATTAAATACAATTCCTACAAATAAATACAATGAATTAAACTAACTAAAGTACAAAAAATAAAAAAGAACTAAGTTACAAAAAATAAAAAAATATTTACAAACATTAGAAATATATTACAACAATTTTAAACTAATTACACCTACTCTAAGCCCCCTAATAAAATAACAAAGCCCCCCAAAATAAAAAAATGCCCTACCCTATTCTAAATTACTAAAGTTCAAAGCTCTTTTACCTTACCAGCCCTGAACAGGGCCCTTTGCGGGGCATGCCCCAAGAAGTTCAGCTCTTTTGCCTGTAAAAAAAAACATACAATACCCCCCCCTAACATTACAACCCACCACCCACATACCCCTAATCTAACCCAAACCCCCCTTAAATAAACCTAACAATAAGCCCCTGAAGATCTCCCTACCTTGAGTCGTCTTCACCCAGCCGAGCCAAATTCTTCATCCAAGCAGAGCAAGAAGAGGTCCTCCATCCGGTAGAAGTCTTCATCCAAGCGGGGCAGAAGAGGTCTTCCATCCGATTGAAGTCTTCATCCAAGAGGCATCTTCTATCGTCATCCATCCGGAGTGGAGCGGCAGCATCCTGAAGAACTCCGACGCGGAACATCCATCCTGGCCGACGACTGAACGACGAATGACGGTTCCTTTAAATGACGTCATCCAAGATGGCGTCCCTCGAATTCCGATTGGCTGATAGGATTCTATCAGCCAATCGGAATTAAGGTAGGAAAAATCTGATTGGCTGATTGAATCAGCCAATCAGATTGAGCTTGCATTCTATTGGCTGATCGGAACAGCCAATAGAATGCGAGCTCAATCTGATTGGCTGATTGGATCAGCCAATCGGATTGAACTTGATTCTGATTGGCTGATTCCATCAGCCAATCAGAATATTGCTACCTTAATTCCGATTGGCTGATAGAATCCTATCAGCCAATCGGAATTCGAGGGACGCCATCTTGGATGACGTCATTTAAAGGAACCGTCATTCGTCGTTCAGTCGTCGGCCAGGATGGATGTTCCGCGTCGGAGGTCTTCAGGATGCTGCCGCTCCACTCCGGATGGATGACGATAGAAGATGTCTCTTGGATGAAGACTTCAATCGGATGGAAGACCTCTTCTGCCCCGCTTGGATGAAGACTTCTACTGGATGGAGGACCTCTTCTTGCTCCGCTTGGATGAAGAATTTGGCTCGGCTGGGTGAAGACGACTCAAGGTAGGGAGATCTTCAGGGGCTTAGTGTTAGGTTTATTTAAGGGGGGTTTGGGTTAGATTAGGGGTATGTGGGTGGTGGGTTGTAATGTTGGGGGGGTATTGTATGTTTTTTTTTACAGGCAAAAGAGCTGAACTTCTTGGGGCATGCCCCGCAAAGGGCCCTGTTCAGGGCTGGTAAGGTAAAAGAGCTTTGAACTTTAGTAATTTAGAATAGGGTAGGGCATTTTTTTATTTTGGGGGGCTTTGTTATTTTATTAGGGGGCTTAGAGTAGGTGTAATTAGTTTAAAATTGTTGTAATATATTTCTAATGTTTGTAAATATTTTTTTTATTTTTTGTAACTTTGTTCTTTTTTATTTTTTGTACTTTAGTTAGTTTAATTAATTGTATTTATTTGTAGGTATTGTATTTAATTTATTTATTGATAGTGTAGTGTTAGGTTAAATTGTAGATAATTCTAGGTATTTTATTTAATTAATTTATTGATAGTGTAGTGTTAGGTTTAATTGTAACTTAGGTTAGGATTTATTTTACAGGTAAATTTTTAATTATTTTAACTATTTTAGCTATTAAATAGTTCTTAACTATTTAATAGCTATTGTACCTGGTTAAAATAATTACAAAGTTACCTGTAAAATAAATATTAATCCTAAAATAGCTATAATATAAATATAATTTATATTGTAGCTATATTAGGGTTTATTTTACAGGTAAGTATTTATCTTTAAATAGGAATAATTTATTTAATAAGAGTTAATTTATTTCGTTAGATTAAAATTATATTTCATTTAGGGGGGTGTTAGTGTTAGGGTTAGACTTAGCTTTAGGGGTTAATACATTTATTAGAATAGCGGTGAGCTCCAGTCGGCAGATTAGGGGTTAATAATTGAAGTTAGGTGTCGGCGATGTTAGGGAGGGCAGATTAGGGGTTAATACTATTTATTATAGGGTTAGTGAGGCGGATTAGGGGTTAATAACTTTATTATAGTAGCGCTCAGGTCCAGTTGGCAGATTAGGGGTTAATAAGTGTAGGCAGGTGGAGGCGACGTTGAGGGGGGCAGATTAGGGGTTAATAAATATAATATAGGGGTCGACGGTATTAGGGGCAGCAGATTAGGGGTACATAGCTATAATGTAGGTGGCGGCTCTTTGCAGTCGGCAGATTAGGGGTTAATTATTGTAGGTAGCTGGCTGCGACGTTGTGGGGGGCAGGTTAGGGGTTAATAAATATAATATAGGGGTTGGCGGTGTTAGGGGCAGCAGATTAGGGGTACATAAGGATAACGTATGTGGCGGTCGGCAGATTAGGGGTTAAAAAAATTAAATTGAGTGGCGGCGATGTGGGGGGGGCCTCGGTTTAGGGGTACATAGGTAGTTTATGTGTGTTAGTGTACTTTAGAGTACAGTAGTTAAGAGCTTTATGAACCGGCATTAGCCCAGAAAGCTCTTAACTACTGACTTTTTTCTGTGGCTGGAGTTTTGTCGTTTGATTTCTAATGCTCACTTCAGACACGACTCTAAATACCGGAGTTAGAAAGATCCCATTGAAAAGATAGGATACGCAAATGACGTAAGGGGATCTGCGGTATGGAAAAGTCGCGGCTGAAAAGTGAGCGTTAGACCCTTTTTTAATGACTCCAAATACCGGCGGTAGCCTAAAACCAGCGTTAGGAGCCTCTAACGCTGGTTTTCACGGCTACCGCCAAACTCCAAATCTAGGCCTTAGTCCCTGGTTGAATTTATAGAACACCTTATAACTTCTGTTATTTATATCTAGTTCATATACACATATAGGCATTCACCCTGTGATGTCATGAGTATTATTTTAAAACCCAATATGACATGGCTATCATTAGAGTTTTCTCCAGTAAATCTTACAGCTATTTATGACGGAACTCTGATTTTTTTAAGAAAAAAACACAGGGACACACATCCTTTAGGAAAACAAGAACATTCAGCACACATATAAAAAGTTAACCACTTGAGCCTAAAATCCTGTGGCCTCCATGACTTATATACATACATATATGTATATTTAACACAAATAAACACATGTATATACATATATATATATATAGCTCCTTCTAGATGTTCAGCACCAGAATCCACACATATAGAATCTGCTCAGATCTTATCATAACTATGAGAACATTTAAACTATTATATTGTATAATATAATAGAAGAACATAGAGGGCATTGAGGAAAGCCATCTTATGGCAATCTTATTGGTTATTTTTATTAACTAATCATGCTTGAATTAATTTATAAATAGGATGGAATAGAGAAGAAAGAGAGTGACTTGATGCTGACTAGAAGTGTCTAAAGAAAGAAGATGTAAAGCAATATCTTTTAGGATTTGTATTTTTCATGAAGTATTTATTTTTTATTGCAAGACAGTTTGGTGTGGGGTATCAAATAATAGGGGAAAGAGTTTAGGGGTTTGTAATTTGTAGATTATACTTGGGAGGGTTTAAGAGTTGAAAGATTTACTGTGGGAGTTGCATAGGTGCAATTTAAATTTTATGGTGGTTTACAATAGGAGGATCATACAGGGAATTCAAAGTTAGGGTTCAATTTTGAGATCTGAGGAAAAAATTGAAGGGGATATTCTAGATAATATGGATTTCAGTTGGAAAATCAAATAGGGGCAAACCAGCCACTGTTTTTTATTATCAGTCATTAGGCTTTATTTATGTGGGGATGTGTCATGGTAAGCGTTAAATGTAGTGAGGAAGTTTAAGTTAGCTTTAATTGGATTTGTACCTATATAAGTATTCATGTAATAGCAACTATGGTCAGAAGCTACTAGGCACCTGGCCATAGTGACCAGCTGTGAAGAAGCATTTATTTAGTGACACTTCACTTTATAGATCACCTGTTTGGCCCCATCTTGAATATTGTGTTCAGTTCTAGAAACCATGAGGCCCATTTATCAAGCTCCGGGTGGAGCTTGAGGGCCCTTGTTTCTGGCGAGTCTTCAGACTCGCCAGAAACACAAGTTATGGAGCAGCGGTCTAAAGACCGCTTCTCCATAACCCTGACCGCCTGCTCTGATGAGGTGGACAGGAATCACCGCAATTCAACCCGATCGAGTACGATCGGTTTGATTGACACCTCCCTGCTGGTGGCCCATTGGCCGCGAGTCTGCAGGGGGCGGCGTTGCACCAGCAGCTCTTGTGAGCTGCTGGTGCAATGCTGAATACGGAGAGCGTATTGCTCTCCGCATTCAGCGATGTCTGTCGGACCTATTCCGCACTGTCGGATCAGGTCTGACAGACATTTGGTAAATCGGCCTCTATAGCTCTATAAATATATAAATAAACTAGAAACTGCTCAAATCAGGGATAGTAAAATTGCACTTAGTCTAAAAATACATGTTGCAAGGAAAATCTTCATTATCTTAATATGTAGACAAAGTATGTATTAAGGCATTTTTATAAAAAATAATGATACTAGGTCATGATCTGAAGTCGGAGGGGAGCAGGTTTTAGTAGAAGTTTAAAGGGCCATGATACCCAAATGTTGAAACACTTGAAAGTGATGCAGCATAGTTGTAAAAAGCTGACTAGAAAATATCATCTGAGCATCTCTATGTAAAAAAGAAAGATATTTCACCTCAAAATGTCCTAATTATTCAAACCCCATTGAAAAGTACTTTAAGCAGAAAATCCGTATGTCTGTCCAGGGACAGGCAAGGGAGTAAGCCTCATGCACACTTGTGTTATTTCCCTATTCAGTTTAAGTTTACTATGAAATATCATGAGAGTGAAGGGAAATCTCATGAGATCACAGTAAAAGAGTTCATGACCTCAGTACTGTTGATGATTATTGGCTGCAGTTCATGTCTTCATTTTTTTTTTTTACATGCAGCTGGACAGCAGCTGAAGTATAACTTTTTACACAGGACTTACTCTGGTGAGATGAGAAAATTGTGAGGTAAAATATCTTCCTTTTTTACATAGAGATGTTAAGGTGATATGTTCCTGTCAGCTTTTTACAGTTATACTGCATCAATTTCAAGTGATTTAACATATGAGTATTATGTCCCTTTAAGTATTCTTTACATAAATGGTGTGTTATGAATAGAATAACCTTCTAATGGAGGGTGTAGTGTCAAATATTGTAAGGGAAATTTAGAATGCTTGGGCTATGTACAAGGCTATCCACAGGATTAAATAATATTATACTTTAAAAGGAAATATGGCAATGATGGGACTTTTATCTGGGGTCACAGTCGGCAGTAGCCATGTTATGCAGCAAAGAGAAGGGGCACCAAAGAGCACAATAGTGTATGGCTGGTGTTCATATAGAAGTTTTAAAAAACATAATTTATGTAAGAACTTACCTGATAAATTCATTTCTTTCATAGTGGCAAGAGTCCATGAGCTAGTGAGGTATGGGATATACATTCCTACCAGGAGGGGGAAAGTTTCAGAAACCCCAAAATGCCCATAAATATACCTCCCACCTCACTCATACCTCATTTTAAACATATAGCCAAGTAGTGAGGTGTAAAAAAGAAGTAAAAAGCATAAAAAAAGAGGAACTGGAAAAACAATGTGCTTTATACAAAAAAAAATCATAACCACAAAAAATAGGGTGGTCTCATGGACTCATGCCACTATGAAAAAATGAATTTATCAGGTAAGTTCTTACATAAATTATGTTTTCTTTCATGTAAGTGGCAAGAGTCCATGAGCTAGTGACATATGGGATATAATACCCAAGATGTGGAAGTCCACAAGTCACTAGAGAGGGAGGGAGGGAGGGATAAAATAAAAGCAGCTATATCCACTGAGAAATTAATTTTTAAAAAATAATTGTTTTCTTAAAAATTAAAAAAAAAAACTAAAATCAAAGTCACTAGAATCAAACTGAGATAACTGCCTGAAGAACCTTTCTACCAAAGGCTGCTTCCGAAGAAGCAAACACATCAAAATGGTAAATTTTAGTAAATGAATGCAAAGAAGACCAAGTTGCTGCTTTGCAAATTTGATTAACTTAAGCTTCATTCTTGAAGCCCAAGAAGTGGCAACTGATCTAGTAGAATGAGCTGTAATTCGCTGAGGCAGAGACAGCCTTCAAATAAGTGTGAATCAAAAGTTTCAACCAAGATGCCAGAGAAATAGCAGAGGCTTTCTGACCATTTCTGGAACCAGAAAAAATAACATATAGACTAGAAGTCTTTCTGAAATCTTTAGTAGCCTCAACATAATATTTCAAAGCTCTTACCACATCCAAAGAATGTAATAACCTTTCAAGAGTATTCTTAGGATTAGGACACAAGGAAGGAACAATAATTTCCCTATTAATGTTGTTAGAAATCACAACTATAGGCCAAAATGTAAACGAAGTCCGCAAAACAACTTTATCTTGATGGAAAATCAGATAAGGAGACTCACGAGAAAGAGACAACAATTCAGAAACTCTTCTAGCAGAAGAGATAGCCAAAATAAATAACACTTTCCAAGAAAGTAATTTAATATCCAGAGAATGCATAGGCTCAAAAGGAGGAGCCTGTAAAATCTTTAATACCAAATTGAGACTCCAAGGAGGAGAAATAGATGTAATAACAGGTTTGATATGAATCAAAGCCTAAACAAAACAGGTTATATCAGGAAGCTTAGCAACCTTTCTATGAAATAAGACAGAAAGAGCAGAGATGTGTCATTTCAAAGTATTTGCAGACAACCCTTTATCCAAACTATCCTGAAGAAACTGTAAAATCCTAGGAATTCTGAAAGAATTCCAAGAATAATCATGAGTGGAACACCATGAAATATAGGTTTTCCAAACCCGATGATAAATCTTCCTTGAAACAGGTTTACGAGCCTGTATCATAGTGCTAATCACTGAGTTAGAGAAACCTCTATGACTAAGCACTATGCGTTCAATTTCCATGTCTTCAAATTTAGAGATTTGAGATCCTGATGGAAAAACTGCCCTTGAGACAGAAAGTCTGGCCTTAAAGGCAAGATCCGCATACCAAAACCTGTGAGGCCATGCTGGTGCTATCAGAAACACATAAGATTGTTCCATTATAATCTTGGAGATCACCCTTGGAAGAAGAACCAGAGGCGGAAAAATGTAAGGAGGTGGGTAAAACCAAGGAACTGCTAAGACATCCTCCAACTCCACATGAGGATCCTTAGACCTGGAAAGGAATCTAGGAAGCTTCTTGTTTAGACGAGAGGCCATCAGATCTATTTCTGGAAGACCCCACATCTGTACAATAGGAAAAAACACATCTGGATGGAGAGACCACTCCCTTGGATGTAAAGTCTGACGGCTAAGATAATCTGCTTCCCAATTGTCTACACCTGGGATATGAATTGCAGAAATTTGACAAGAGTTGGATTCCGCCAAAGAAAGTATTCAAGATACTTCTTTCATTGCTAAAGGACTGCGAGTCCCTCCTTGATGTTTGACATATGCCACTGTTGTGATATTATCTGTCTGAAAACGAATGTAAAGTTCTCTCTTCAATAGAGGTCAAGTTTGAAGAGCTCTGAAAATAGCACAGAGTTCTAAAATATTGATTGGTAATCTCACTTCTTGAGGTTTCCAAACCCCTTGTGCTGTCAGAGACCCCCAGACAGCTCCCCAACCTGTAAGACTTGCATCTGTTGAGATCACAGTCCAGGAAGGATAAACAAAGGAGGCCCCTTGAACAATAAGGTGATGGTTTAACCACCAAGTCAGAGAGAGTTGAGTGTTTGGATTTAAGTATATCAACTGTGATAGCTGAGTATAATCCCTGCACCATTGGTACAACATGCAAAGCTGTAGAGGTCTCATATGAAAATGAGCAAAGGGGATCATGTCTGATGCTGCTGTCATGAGACCTAAAACTTCCATGGACATAGCCACTGAAGGGAATAATAGAGACTGAAGGTTTAGACAAGCTAAAACCAACTTAATTTGTCTCTTGTCTGTTAGAGAAAGAGTCATAGACACTGAATCTATCTGGAAACCTCAAAAGGTGACTCTTGTCTGAAGAATCACGAAACTCTTTTGTAAATTGATCCTCCAACCATGTCTTTGAAGAAACCACACTATTTTTTTGTGTGAGATTCTGCTAAATGAAAAAATTAAGCTAGTACCAAGATATCATCCAAATAAGGAAACACAGCAATACCCTGCTCTCTGATTACAGATAGAAGGGCACCGAGAACCTTTGAGAAAATTCTTGAAGCTGTCACTAGGCCAAATTGAAGAGCAACAAATTGGTAATGCTTGTCTAGAAAAGAAAATTTCAGAAAACAATAGTGGTCTGGATGAATCGGAATGTAAAGATAAGTGTCCTGTAAGTCTATTGTGGACATGAAATGACCTTGCTGAACAAAAGGCAGAATAGTCCTTATAGTCACCATCTTGAAAGTTAAAATTTTCAGATCCAGGATTGGTCTGAATGAATCTTCTTTCTTTGGGACAATGAACAGATTTGAATTAAAACCCATACCCTGTTCCTGCTGAGGAACTGGGACAATCACCCCTGAAAGCTTTAGGTCTAAAATACACTTCCGAAAAGCCTGAACCTTCACAGGCTTTGTTGAAACATGAGAAAGAAAGAATCTTCCCATGGGAGATCTTATTCCGAAACCTATTCAATACCCTTGAGAAACAATATCCTGAATCCACTGATTTTGAACAGAATCTGTCCAAATGTCTTTAAATAAATTCATTCTTCCCCCCACCAGTTGAACTGGTTTGAGGACTGCACATTCATGCAGTCTTAAAGGCTGGATTTGGTTTCTTATAAGGCTCAGATTTATTCCAATTCGGAGATGGTCTCCAATTAGAGCCAGAGGCCTTAGGGGAAGGAGAGATTTGTTGTTCTCTATTCTGACAAAAGGAATGAAAACGATTGGGAGCTTTAAACTTACCCTTAGATTTCTTATCTTGGGGCAGAAAAAAATCCTTTTCCCCCAGTGATAGTGGAGATAATAGAATCCAATTGAGAACCAAATAAATTATTACCCTGAAATGATAGAGATAGTAATGTAGATTTAGACACCATTTCAGCATTCCAAGATTTAAGAAATAAAGCTCTTCTAGTTAGAATAGATAAAAACATAGATTTAATATCAATTTTAATTACATCAAATATAGCATCACAAATTAAATGATTAGCATGTTGAAGTAAAAGAACAATACTAGACAGTTCAGGATCTGATAACTGCTGTGCTAAGCTGTCCAACCAAAAAGTTGAAGCAGCAGCAACATCAGCCATAGAAATAGCAGGTCTAAGAATATAGCCAGTATGTAAATATGCTCTTCTAAGATAAAATTTAATCTTTCTAAAGGATCCTTAAAAGAAGTACTATCTTCCTTAGGAATAGTAGAGGTTTCCAAGAGTGGAAATAGCCCCATAAACCTTAGGTACTTTTTCCCAAAACTCGAAATTGGCCACAGGTAAAGGATACAGCTTTTTAAACCTAGAAGAAGGGTTAAAAGAAGTACCAAGCTTAGACCATTCTTTAGTTATCATATTAGATATATCATTTGAAATAGGAAAAACTTCAGGAATATTCTCAGAAGTTTTAAAAACAGAATTCAAACCATTACTAGTTTTGTTATCAAAAGGACTAGACTCCTCAATACCCAAAGTAAACAATACTTCCTTTAATAAAGAATGAATATATTCAATCTTAAAAGGAAAAGAAGATTTGTCAATCTCGATCTCTGATGTAGGATCCTCTGAGCCAGAGAGATCCTCATCAGCAGAGGGTACTTCAGTATACTGTCGATCAATACAAATTTCATCAGATTTATGAGGTTTGGAAAGACCTTTTACATTTATTTGAAAGCGGTATAGCAGTCAAGCCTTCTCTATGGTTGCAGCAATATAATTTTTCATATCTGCAGGAATATCATGTACATTAGACTGTGAAGGAATAACAGTAGATGTATTTGTACTTATAGAAACATTATCAGCATGTAATAATTTGTCATAACAAGTGCCATATATTTGAGCTGAAGAAAGAAGATCAGCTAATTTACAACAAACACACTTTGGTAGAATTGTGTTCAGGATCAGATTAAGACATCTTGCAAAATGTAACAAAAAAGAAAAAATAACATTTAAACAAAATATCCAATTTCCTCAAAATAGCAGTTTCATGAATGGGAAAAAAGGCTTATGATAAAATTATTATACAAAGGTAAAATCAAAAGCAAACATCATAGCCCTCTATAAACAAATGAGGGCAGAGAGCAAAAGAGGGAGAGACTTAATATAACACATTTTGGCGCCAAGAATGACGCAAACAAAGATAATGCAAATGTAAAGGTAAAAACTTTTGGCTCCAAAGCTAACACAATGAAATGATGCAACTCGTGTCATAACAGGCACAACTTCGGGCTCCAAAAAAAATTGCGTCAACAAAGACGCAATAAATGACGCAATAAAAAGTAGCATTTTGCGTCATCGTGAGCCTAGTTTGCCCACGAAAATTTTGAAAAACAGACTCCAAGTTACAACTAACTGGAACCCCAGGTAAAAAAAAATACCTAAATTCTCCCATAAACATATGGCAAATATATGCAATATATATTAAAAACTGTATAATATAAAGTGCCAAACATAGCTGAGAGTGTCTTAAAAAATTATATATACTTACCAGAAGACACCCATCCACATATAGCCAACAGCCAAACCAGTACTGAAACATAGTAGAGGTAATAGTAAAGGAGTATAATGTCGATCTGTAAAGGGAGGCAGCAGATGAATCCCTGCGATTGATTTACAGAGAGCCCTAGAATAGATTTCTTATTGGCAAAAACATGGTATCATCAGGCAATACTCCCTTCCCATCCCTCAAACAAACACTGTATTTTCAGAGGAATTGGTCTTCAAAATGCTTAGAAGCACCTTTTACAGATGAAATCAAGCACATCTTGCTTCACCACCTCCAAAGTTTGTAAAACTGAGGTATGAGTGAGGTGGGAGGTGTATTTATGGGAATTTTGGGGTTTGGGAAACTTTACCTCCTCCTGGTAGGAATGTATATCCCATACGTCACTAACTCATGGACTCTTGCCACTTACATTAAAGAAATGACCACTCACAGTTTTAGTTGGCACCAAAAGTAAGGTGCTGTAAAGGCAGGCTGACTCCGGCATATATTGCTTCAGTGTTTCCTTCTGGATTTTGCTACATCGAACGGTATTCTGAAGTAGACATTACAACCACCGATTCCAATGAACAAGCTCAGTCTCATGTTATAGCTAAATCTTTTTCAGTTCTTATGTTCCAGTGGTCAGCAACCTACAGCACACTAGTCATGTGTGGCACTTCAAGGTGCACCAAAGGGTGACGCAGTTTTAGGGCAAAGCTTGTCTGTGTGAACTCAGGTCCAACACTACCCTCTTCAACACCCTTGCACTGGCCTTATCTGTAAAAGCTAAGTCAGAACTGCAGCTAGATGTCCAAGGGGATATTAAATCTCAGGGCACTTAGTCAGAGATCTGATAAGCCTGACAGAGGTGATGCAGAGCTAGTGGTCTGTCCTTTCTTTATTATCAGATCGAATAACAAAAAATAGGTTGTCACACCTGGTCATTTTATAGTATTACTTCAGCACAACGCTCATGAAAAGTTACTACCGTGTCCTTATACATTTCCCATATATACAGGGAGTGCAGAATTATTAGGCAAGTTGTATTTTTGAGGATTAATTTTATTATTGAACAACAACCATGTTCTCAATGAACCCAAAAAACTCATTAATATCAAAGCTGAATAGTTTTGTAAGTAGTTTTTAGTTTGTTTTTAGTTATAGCTATTTTAGGGGGATATCTGTGTGTGCAGGTGACTATTACTGTGCATAATTATTAGGCAACTTAACAAAAAACAAATATATACCCATTTCAATTATTTATTTTTACCAGTTAAACCAATATAACATCTCAACATTCACAAATATACATTTTTGACATTCAAAAACAAAACAAAAACAAATCAGTGACCAATATAGCCACCTTTCTTTGCAAGGACACTCAAAAGCCTGCCATCCATGGATTCTGTCAGTGTTTTGATCTGTTCACCATCAACATTGTGTGCAGCAGCTACCACAGCCTCCCAGACACTGTTCAGAGAGGTGTACTGTTTTCCCTCCTTGTAAATCTCACATTTGATGATGGACCACAGGTTCTCAATGGGGTTCCGATCAGGTGAACAAGGAGGCCATGTCATTAGATTTTCTTCTTTTATACCCTTTCTTGCCAGCCACGCTGTGGAGTACTTGGACGCGTGTGATGGAGCATTGTCCTGCATGAAAATCATGTTTTTCTTGAAGGATGCAGACTTCTTCCTGTACCACTGCTTGAAGAAGGTGTCTTCCAGAAACTGGCAGTAGGACTGGGAGTTGAGCTTGACTCCATCCTCAACCCGAAAAGGCCCCACAAGCTTATCTTTGATGATACCAGCCCAAACCAGTACTCCACCTCCACCTTGCTGGCGTCTGAGTCGGACTGGAGCTCTCTGCCCTTTACCAATCCAGCCACGGGCCCATCCATCTGGCCCATCAAGACTCACTCTCATTTCATCAGTCCATAAAACCTTAGAAAAATCAGTCTTGAGATATTTCTTGGCCCAGTCTTGACGTTTCAGCTTGTGTGTCTTGTTCAGTGGTGGTCGTCTTTCAGCCTTTCTTACCTTGGCCATGTCTCTGAGTATTGCACACCTTGTGCCTTTGGGCACTCCAGTGATGTTGCAGCTCTGAAATATGGCCAAACTGGTGGCAAGTGGCATCTTGGAAGCTGCACGCTTGACTTTTCTCAGTTCATGGGCAGTTATTTTGCACCTTGGTTTTTCCACATGCTTCTTGCGACCCTTTTGACTATTTTGAATGAAACGCTTGATTGTTCGATGATCACGCTTCAGAAGCTTTGCAATTTTAAGAGTGCTGCATCCCTCTGCAAGATATCTCACTATTTTTTACTTTTCTGAGCCTGTCAAGTCCTTCTTTTGACCCATTTTGCCAAAGGAAAGGAAGTTGCCTAATAATTATGCACACCTGATATAGGGTGTTGATGTCATTAGACCACACCCCTTCTCATTACAGAGATGCACATCACCTAATATGCTTAATTGGTAGTAGGCTTTCGAGCCTATACAGCTTGGAGTAAGACAACATGCATAAAGAGGATGATGTGGTCAAAATACTCATTTGCCTAATAATTCTGCACTCCCTGTACTGTGTATATATATATATATATATATATATATATATATATATATATATATATATATATATATATATATATATATATATATGCTTTTCAGTATTATACAGGTTTCTTTTTAAGATAAACCTCAGTTGCATTTTTCTATTGCTACTCTATTTTATCTTCTTGTGCATCCTAGAATCCTTTTTAAGTAACCCCCACTGAGAAATGCTGAGAAAAGTTAAAGCAACTGGGACCTGTAACACACTGCAGACCGATATCATGCAGGTTCTCTAAACTGATAATAAACACCTAAACTATATATATTCAAAGGCTGTTATAAAGCTGAGTTTTTAGCCTAGGGTAAAATAAAAAAACACCTTTTGTTCAAGAGAGTATTTTATTTATAAAAGCACTTATTTTTAGTGTACCGAAATCACGGAAGAGCACCTAGGTACTTATAATATAAATACAGAGAATGCAAATATACATGCAGTGTATTACACAATGTGGATTTCCATTTTATTTTACCTTCTGGTTCCTTTCAACGTGCTAATAACAATAAAGAGTCATGTAAATTGAATGTTTTACAAGCGTGTAAATTTTTTAGATTACATTTAAACTATTTTTCTTTGGCTGAATCGATTTCTGAAAGAATGTAGAGATGTTAGAATATTTTGAGATGTCTACAAGAACATACAAGTAATATTTATACTAAATATATAACATAAAAACAGTACTATGACATTTTCTTTTTTACTTTGTATTTAATACATTTGTAAACACCATTCACTGGAGCTTAGGAGCATGGGTAATTTGACCAGGCACCCAATTCACTCTATTATCAATTATATGACAAAACATGTAAATATTGGTATAACTGTCAGATTCTTAATTGAACGTTAATGATTACAATTTGTAATAAATTCTAGTACTTTTCATAACATTTTTAGAATGACATTTTTCATGGAAGGCAAAAATATTATATAGCATTTACAATTACAATTTCATTTTTTAGGTAATGAAGCCATGTTGTGTAAACAGGGACATTTGTCCTGATGGGGAGAGCTGCAGAATGAGGGAGTCATACTTCCCAACCCATCACAACCCTTCTATATCCTAGACAGGATATTGGCAGTATTGCTATCACTATAATTTTATAGTAGTTTACATAGAAAGTACTCAGTCTTACTATTACTTGGGAGCTGTCACAGTATGAGTTGCTGTAATTGTGTGAAGTTTCAGTATGATTACACACAAGCAACCAATAACCCCTTAATGACCATGACTTACCTTGTACGTCGCTGGTCGTTAAGGGTTTTTTGGTTATAATAGTGAGGGTCTTGCCGCTATTAAAAATGCAAGCCCCATAAAAAGTACATGGCACATTGCTGGCCCCTAAGGGGATAATAGAGGTAGGACTGTAACTTTGCTTTAACTCAGAAGTTATCAATATTTGCAAGCAAAAATGATTGACTAGTAACACTAAGCTGACTTTTTCTGGTACTTTCCCATATACATTCTACCTTCTCTCGGTTTACAAAGTGCTTAATTAATCATGAACATTCAATTATTTTAATAAAGCTTTGCACATAAACAAACTGACATCATAGATAAACTATTACGCAAGTTTTAATGCTTTGGTTTAATTAATTTATCTACACAGATATGAATCATAAAAATAAGCATGATTCCTTCTATGCCAGGAAATTTAGTTGAAAACTACTCAAAGTCTCTAAACCATTAATGAAGACAGGAATTCTGAACCTCATACCCTTACTGGCAATTTCAGATCAACTTATTGAGTTTTGTCTTGGTACCATCTTAAAGGGATATGAAAACCCAAAAACTTGTTTTGTAATTCAGACCATTTTAAAAAAAAGTTTCCAAATTTACTTCTTTTATGAAATTTGCTTATTTCCCATGATATTCTATGTTGAAGAGATACCTATGTAGGCATCTGGAGGAAATGGCAGGAAATAGTGCTGCCAAACATTCTTGCAGAACTGCTGCCTCTAGAAATGGGCCAGCTCTTAAGCCTATATCCCTGCTTTTCAACAAAAGATACCAAGAGAACAAAGAAAACTGATGATAAAAGTATATTAGAAAGTTGTATGTAAATTATTAAAGAAAATGTTGGGTTTCATTTTGCTTTAATACTGGTTGACTCTTAAAAGACACATATCTGATCTAATATACTGGCCATCATTCATTTTCCTTTAACAAGTAAGATAAGACAATATTGTCACAAGAGTATGGAAAAGACATCATTTCTTAATTATATATTAGAACAATCTATTGTATATTAGATTACTCCATACAATTTCCTTAAATATATTTATACATAATACAATAAAATAACACATAAAACAGTGCAAGTGCATCATCCTAGCATGGGTGTTACTTAAAAATAAATAACTGTGAAGGAAATAATCCCACCAAATACAAAGCAAGCATAACTTTATTGATTCTTGTGAAACACAAGCCTAGATTTTAAGACTCTGAAAAAAGCTATTTTGATGTTTTAAACAGCTTTTCTCTAGCAATTTTCTATACTCATTGCAGTTATGATTCTTCTAATGCATCGTGAAAAAATTCTCATACATCTTTAAATTACGGAAAATGAGATACATTGCTGCTGAATACGTATTTAGTTGTAATTTCTGGAATGTTTAGATTTGGCAGTTTGAGAATGGTCAAACATTGTGGTCAAAAATAATAAATACATAATAAGGTGCCATGGTTATTTAACAAATTATTTACAAACTTGTTTAAAATATAGTAAGTACAATAGTTAAAAGGACATCATTTTAATTTTTTCATTAAGTGGGTATATACATTGTATGTATGTATGAATGTATGTATGTATATTTTAATACACTGGCAAATAGTAATTCGCCTTATCCCACTGGCTTCCAGTAAACCAAAGAACTCACTGATTAAACCAATGGTGGAGAACGACACAAACAGACTCAATCAAAGTCTGGAACTTGCTTGCTCTTAGCCACAAGCCAGTTTAAAAAACAGAGCCAGTTGTAGATGTGTATGCATTAGGGCCACATAAGACTCGGGTCAGCAGGTTATTAGGGAAAACTGCCAGGTCCCAAGTGTAGCTACCATGGTGATCTTGCAATTAGTATTTGTCAAGCCTAAATGTATAAAAATGATGGAAAATGAAAGCTCACATAGGTTCCCAATAATACATTTTCAAAATGTTAATTTTACAGACCAACCATATTAATTTCTGTCAAGATCATTCATTACTGATGTTTATCAGTTGGACATATTTACTCGTGTTTAGAAAACCCAGAAACCATGGAATCTAGGTAAAAGGTAGGCAAGCTGGTGTATTTTTGCAGCTTGCTTCCTGAGTATTGGTTTAATGGTCCCATTTCAATTTTTAAGCTTTAAAACAGCCAGTATTCTACTGACCTGTGTCTATTTAAGTAGGAAAATAGCTCAAAAAAATGACCTGTAACAAAACTCTCAAGTGCTGAATTTGTCCATTCTGCTATTAGATTTGTATAAATAATTGATGTTCTTTCGTTGGTTATTAGCAGCAGACTGTAAGATTTAGAAAGTGTATTAATAATAAACTTTTAAGCCACTGGCATTTTGTAATAAAATTGTTATCTTGTCTGAGTAAAGGAATGGAACACATTAAGCATTTCAGGTAAACATTTCAATTAGGGTAGTTAACAGAGATTATCAGGTCGACTTCTAATTAGTGGAACAGAAACCAAATACTTGATGTTCCCCTTTTAAGCAGTGCCCCTTTTATGCATTCAGCCATTAAGCAGACTTCTACAATTACCTGTGGATCTACGGGTTAAAATTTCAAAGAAAAGTGGTGGTATTCTTGGAAAACCATTAAAACCTTTAAAGAAAATAAATTTTTCAATTTACAATTATCCAGATGATGTTTTTTGATTTACATTATAGAATTGCACCATTTATTCCAGGTTCACAGATGCCTAAGAATAAAAAGGGGAAAAAGGATTAATTAAACCACGCTGTAGTAGAGCTCCCCTTCAAGACCTGCCTTGCTGGTCTGTTTAGGTAAAGCAGCTGGTTTCTGTGATGTGGGCTTGTCCTTCTTCTCCACTCCAGCATTGGCTGCATCTCTCACCATACTGTAGCTGTTGGTGGTCATATACATCTGTCTCCTTTGGCTTTCATGCTGTCCACACTTGCAAAGCTTCTTAAAGGCAGTGCGGAACTTCTGAGACATTACATTGTAGATGACGGGATTAATGGCGCTATTAGCATACACACATATTCGACAGAACAATAGGAACCAGGGATCTAGATAAGGTTTGTCCATAAAGGAGTTTACCAGGACTAAAGTCCTGTAAGGCATCCACAAAAGAGCAAAAAGTATAACAACTACAGCCAACATCTTGGTGACCTAGAAGACAAAAGAAGTAGGTTAAGTACTTTTAGTAATAGTTCTGGTATATTTGTTTATATAGTGTCATATAGAGGACAGGACAGCTAGGTGTAGAGATATCTATGTGCCAAAAACAGTGTTTGTAAAGTGAACTTTATGTAATTGTTAGATATGCCATATACAATTGAGGAATTTATTCATCTCAGTAAAATATTTATCCTAGTATTAGATGTTTTATTAGACAAATTTCTCCTAAATACAGAACTACAGAAACAGACATTTTGATAACCAATAAGAGCCAGAAGGCCAATTTAGTATACCATATCTATCAATATCTATCTTTCTATCTATATTTCTTTCTTTCTCTCTTTATTTCTTCCAGTTTGTCATTGTTTTGGTTATATCCCTTAAGTCTTGTAACTACTCAAAGCAAAACAATTTGGGCTAGGTTACAAGTGGTGCGGTAACTACCGCTTGCGCTAGAGGATTAATTGCGCTTGCAGTAAACCCTTTGCACAAGTCGGGTTGCGCTGATATTACAAGTTCAAAAATCAACATTTTTGCTCTAGCGCAAAACCTTGTTAAAAAAAAGTTACTGCTAGCGCAATAATCAAATTTAAAAAAACAAACAAAACCAAAGGAAAAAGCTTTCATTCTATTGGCTGATTTGAAATTGAAGATTCAAATCAGCCAATAGGAATGCAAGGGTACCCCCATATAAAAGGGGTACCTCACATTCACTATTCAGTGTGCAGCTGGGGACCACATGAAGATGAGTTCCCTGTTCCTGCTCTGAAGAGGAGGACCACAGTCACCGCCACCTCCTCTGCCACCAACGGGGTGAAAAAAGAAGATGAACCACCAGGAAGAAGATAAGAAGATCGATAAAGATGGACCGCTGCTGGGATGTAGATGGAGTGCCGCTGGGATGTAGATGGAACGCCGCTGGGATGTAGATGGAGTGCCGCTGGGATGAAGATGGAGCGCCACCGCCATCAACATTGGTAAGTACCAATTTAGGTGTTAGTGTTGTTTTTTTTTTTAGAGTAGGTGTTTAAGTTTTTTGAGCAGCAAAAGAGCTGAATGCCCTTTTAAGGGCAATGCCGTCCAAATATTTTAGTTATGTTTTTTTATTTTGGGGGTTTGGGGGTGGGGTTAGTGTTTTATTTTCATAAAAGAGCTTGATTGCTTAAGGACTATGCCTTATTTTGGGGTGTTTTTTTAAGGGGTATTATAATAGGATTATTATTTTATTGTTTTTGGTAATTACTTTTTTTATTTTATGTAATGTTAGGTTTATTTTTAAGGTAAGATTTGAGTATTTTAATTTGGGGTGTTAGGTGTTAGGTTAGGGGGTATAGATGTTAGTTTTTGACTTTGTGATATGGGGGGCTGGTGGTTTAGGGGTTAATAGTGTGGTTTAGTGTAAGCCATGTGGGGGGATGATGGTTTGGAGTTAGTAGTATAGTTAGGTACTTTGCAATGTGGGGGGATGGCGGTTTAGGGGTAATAATATAGTTAGGTAGGTTACGATGTAGAGGGGTGGCGGGCTAGGGGTTAATAATTTATTTAGGTAGTTTGCAATGTGGGGGATGGTGGTTTAGGGGTTAATAGTGTGTTAAGGGTAACTATTTCACCTAGACAAACTCTTTACGCAAACTTTAAGTTTGCGTAAAAAGTTTGATCGTAAATGCGATTGCACTTGCATGATTGCATTTACTTTAAACTTGTAATACAAGCGCTACTTTTAAATTACCGCAATTTCACGCAAACAAATTTGCAGTAATTTTGAGATGGATTTGAGCGTAAAGAACACTTCAACCTTGCGATCGTGTTTACGCTCCTAGCACTATTGATTGTCCTCCACTTGCAATCTAGCTCTATGCATTAATAAAGTTTATCATTAAAAATACATTGTTATAATCACATTCTCCTATGTAAGATCATGTCATTGTAGCTACAGTAACTATAGAGTTACAAAAAAAAGCTCACAAAAAAGGGGATAATCACAATCTTGCACTTGTTTTTGGCGGATAATGATTTTTTAAACTCGGTATTGTATTGTGTTTTTTCGAGTGATCACAATACCAAAATGCCCCTGAAAATTGTTACCTAACCTAATTGTTACCTAACAAAAGGCTAGATTACGAGTTTTGCGGTAAGAGCGGCTTGGTACTAACTTGCAAGTTATTTCCACCGCTCACCTCCCTATAGCGCCGCTATTACAGGTTTTCATAAACCCGGCGTTAGCAGGCAATATGTGAGCGTTGTGCAAAATTGAGCTCAATACCCCACCACTAACTTTAATATAATAAAATAAATCTAAATAAAAATTACTATCATTAACTAAATAATTTCTATTTAAAACTAAATACTTACCTATAAAATAAACCCTAAGCTAGCTACAATATAACTAATAGTTACATTGTATCTATCTTAGCTTTTATTTTTATTTCACAGGCAAGTTTGCATTTATTTTAACTTGGTAGACTAGTTAGTAAATAGTTATTTACTATTTACTAACTACCTAGCTAAAATAAATATGAATTTACCTGTAAAATAAAACCTAACCTGAGTTACACTAACACCTAACCATACACTACAATTAAATAAATTTCATTAATTAAATATATTTAACTAAATTACAAAAAAAAACCACTAAATTGCACAAAATAATTAAACTAATTACACCTAATCTAATAGCCCTATCAAAATAAAAAAGCCCCCCCCCCCCCAAATAAAAAACCCCTAGCCTACAATAAACTACCAATGGCCCTTAAAACGGCCTTTTGCGGGGCATTGACCCAAAGAAATCAGCTCTTTTACCTGTAAAAAAAATAAAAACACCCCCAACAGTAAAACCCACCACCCACACAACCAAACCCCCCAAATAAAATCCTATCTAAAAAAACCTAAGCTCCCCATTGCCCTGAAAAGGGCATTTGTATGGGCATTGCCCTTAAAATGGCATTTAGCTCTTTTTTCGCCCAAACCCTAAGCTAAAAATAAAACCCACCCAATAAACTCTTAAAAAACCTAACACTAACCCCCGAAGATCCACTTACAGTTTTTGAAGACCCGACATCCATACTCAACGAAGCAGCAGAAGTCCTCATCGAAGCCGGCAGAAGTCTTCATCCAGACAGCATCTTCTATCTTCATCCATCCGGCGCGGAGCGGCTCCATCTTCAAAACATCCGGTGCAGAGCATCATTCCGATTGGCTGATAGAATTCTATCAGCCAATCGGAGGGTAAAGGGTAAAAAATCGAAGGGTAAAGGGTAAAAAATCCTATTTTTTTTAAAGAGTTTAAAATCCTATATAGGATTGAGCTCACATTCTATTGGCTGATTGGAACAGCCAATAGAATGAGAGCTCAATCCTATTGGCTGATTGCATCAGCCAATAGGATTTTTTACCCTTTAATTCCGATTGGCTAATAGAATTCTATCAGCCAATCGGAATTCAAGGGACGCCATCTTGGATGACGTCCCTTAAAGGAACCTTTATTCTGGAAGAGACGTCAATTGAAGAGGATGCTCCTCGCCAGATGTCTTGAAGATGAAGCAGTTCCGCTCAGGATGGATGAAGATAAAAGATGCCGTCTGGATGAAGACTTCTGCCGGCTTGGATGAAGACTTCTGCCGGCTTGGATGAAGACTTCTGCTGGCTTGGATGAAGACTTCTGCCGGCTTCGATGAGGACTTCTGCTGCTTCGTTGAGGATGGATGCCCGGTCTTCAAAAACTTTAAGTGGATCTTCGGTTTTATTTTTAGCTTAGGGTTTGGGCAGAAAAAGAGCTAAATGCCCTTTTAAGGGCAATGCCCATCCAAATGCCCTTTTCAGGGCAATGGGGAGCTTAGGTTTTTTTAGATAGGATTTTATTTGGGGGGTTTGGTTGTGTGGGTGGTGGGTTTTACTGTTGGGGGTTGTTTGTATTTTTTTTTACAGGTAAAAGAGCTGAATCTTTGGGGCAATGTCCCGCAAAAGGCCCTTTTAAGGGCTATTGGCAGTTTAGTGTAGGCTAGGTTTTTTTTTGATAGGGCTATTAGATTAGGTGTAATTAGTTTAAATATTTGATCATTTCTTTTTTATTTTGTGTAATTTAGTGTTTGTTTTTTGTAATTAAGTTAATTGTATTTAATTAATGTAATTTATTTAATTGTAGTGTAAGGATAGGTGTTAGTGTAAGACAGGTTAGGTTATATTTTACAGGTAAATTTGTATTTATTTTAGCTAGGTAGTTAGTAAATAGTTAATAACTATTTACTAACTAGTCTACATAGTTAAAATAAATACAAACTTGCCTGTGAAATAAAAATAAAACCTAAGATAGGTACAATGTAACTATTAGTTATATTGTAGCTAGCTTAGGTTTTATTTTACAGGTAAGTATTTAGTTTTAAATAGGAATTATTTAGTTAATGATATAAATTTTTATTTAGATTGATTTTAATTATATTAAAGTTAGGGGTGTTAGGGTTAGACTTAGGGTTAGGTTTAGGGGTTAATAACTTTAGTATAGTGACGGTGATGTTAAGGACAGCAGATTAGGGGTTAATAACAGTAATGTAGGTTGCAACGATGTTAGGGACAGCAGATTAGGGGTTAATAATATATAACTAGTGTTTGCGATGCGGGAGTGCGGCGGTTTAGGCGTTAATATGTTTATTATAGTGGCGGCGATGTCCAGAGCAGCATATTAGGGGTTAATAATTTTATTTTAGTGTTTGCGATGCTGGAGGGACTTGGTTTAGGGGTTAATAGGTAGTTTATGGGTGTTAGTGTATTTTTTAGCACTTTAGTTATGAGTATTATGTTACAGCGTTATAGCATAAAACCCATAACTACTGACTTTCAGTTTACGGTATGGATCTTGATGGTATTGGCTGTACCGCTCACTTTTTGGCCGGACAGGCAATCTTGTAATACCGCCACAAAGGACTTTTAGAAAGCTGCGGTAGTTATGTTGCGTTATGTTGCGTGCAGGACAGCTAAACCTGCAAGACTTGTAATACCAGCGGTAGTGAAAAAGAGCCATAACGCTGCTTTTTCACTCATACCGCAAAACTCGTAATCTAGCCGTTAAACAACAAAAAATTGTGATTGAAAAATGAAATGCACAAGATTAACAACAAATAAAATGATAATTTTAAGGGTTTAGTGATTTGTGATTACATCACTGGTTGAAGTGCCTCTATGTTAATTAATCCCTTTTCATTGTGTGCAGTGATGCTGATAGGTAATTTATAGAATGAACCCTGGATAATTTATAGAATGAAACCTGGATAGCGCTTGCTGACTGGTGGGTACATTTAGCTACCAATCAGCAAGCTGCAAGCAGGTGCTGAACCAAACATGGGCCGGTTCGTCAGCTTACATTGCTGCTTTTTCAAATAAAAATACCAAGAGAATGAAGAAAAATTGATAACAGGAGTACATTTGAAAGTTGCTTAAAATTGCATGCAGTGTCTGAATCATGAAAGAAAAAAAAAACTGGGTTCAGTGTCCCTTTAACAGGGACTTTGGGGCCGAATTATCAAGCTCCGAATGGAGCTTGATGCCCCCGTTTCCATGCCAGCCTTCTGGCTCACCAGAAAGACCGCTGCTCCAGAACTGGTCCGCCTGCTCTGACATCAATCCGCCCGATCCTATAAAATCGGGCTCAATTATACCCCCTGCTAGCGGTCGATTGGCCGCGAATCTGCAGGGGGCGGCATTGCACAAGCGGTTCACAAGAACTGCTTGTGCAATGATAAATGCCAACAGCGTATGCTGTCTGCATTTATCGATGTGCGGTGGACATGATACGCTACATCGTATCATGTCCGCTTGCACTTTCATAAATCGGCCCCTTTGTCTTTATAGTAGGCAGGTGTGTTTGTTGAGTTACCGATTTTACAAATTTGTATTAGTATAAAAGTTGTTATTATTCATTTTTCAACTCAAATTAATTGAGCGGGAAGAGTTTGTATCTGTCTGGGAATGTTGTTTCCTAACATCATTTCATATTGCAGAAGCTAATAGCATGTTTTACCCAAGAGCAAAATCGGATTTTAGGTACTCAGTAGTAAGTTGAAAAGTGTTTTCTGTCCTTTTAGCTGTTGATTTTGACAATTGAAAAACGTCCCTATATATATATATGTCTTTAAGTATTGAGAATTTGGATTGTGATACAAAACAGGACTGGCATGTGTTAAGTACAGGGCCATTTTTCACTGAACAATAATGTAAAGTGCTGCCGATAAAAAATAAAAATAGTTGATTGTGATTGTATCAGCAGTGAAAACGTCAGCTGTTATTGTGCCAATAATTATAAAAGGATAGATTATTATCAAGCCCTAGTTGTTTCATGGGTTAAACACAAAGTTATATGTGCAATTGAATGTGGCAGTGCAATTGAATGTCTCATAATAAAAAGCATCTTAAGAGATTTTAAATTGATTTATTGCTACTATAGAGCGATTGGAAACGGTGTTATAAATAACAAATTCAATAGAAATAAATTAAATCTAAAAATATACCAGCACTTCCATAATAGGGATTATATAATTTATAGTCATGTCAAATAGTCAACAATTACTATGCAGTATTCAAACTGTGCAAAAAAAATCACATGGCTTTCCACACGGTTTACTTATTCAAGCTCATTCCAACCCAATATAAAATCATTAGAAATCTCTTTCATGATTCAGGTAGAAAACGCAGGTTTAGGAGAATTTCCCATTTAAATCCATTATCAAATTGTACACAGTCTCTGTATATGCACGCTTTCTGAGGCACCAGCTGTTGCTGAGCATGTGCAAGAGTTTACAGTGTATACGTATATGAGCCTGTGGTTGGCTGATGGCTGTCACATGATACTGAGGGCTGGCAAACTGAAGTAAATTTGAAGTAAAATTCAGGGTAAGTTTTATTGCATTGTCTTTTTGTTAGGTACATGTTGATTATGAAATTCTACTTTAATGACCCTTTGAAGATACATGAAAGTCAAAATTAAACTTTTATGATTCAGATACAGCATACTATTTAAAAAAAAATCCATATGAATTTTATTATCAAATTGATCTCAAACTTTAAAGCATACTGTGGTAGGCTCAAGAGTGTGCATGTGTCTTTTGCACTGTATGTATAATATTACATTATCAAATTGACCTTAAACATAGCTACTTTCCATTAAAGCATACTGAGGCAGGCTCAGGAGTGTGCATATGTCTTCTGCACTATATGAATAACATTATAACAAACATTAATGCAAACACTGTTGTCATATATTGCCTAAGATACATGCATGTACCTGATCCTACCTACAGAAACAATGGTCCGATTCTCTAAAGCTCATTGGTCTGGCAAGATTATTTAAAGGGACACTGAACCCAAAAATTTTCTTTTGTGATTCAGTTAGAGCATGCAATTTTAAGCAACTTTCTAATTTATTCATATTATCAAATTTTCTTCATTCTCTTGGTATGTTTATTTGAAAAGCAAGAATGTAAGTTTAGATGCCGGCCCATTTTTGGTGAACAACCTGGGTTGTCCTTGCTGATTGGACAGCACCGTTAAACAATTGCTGTCCATGGTTCTAAACCAAAAATTTGCTGGCTCCTTAGCTGAGATGCATTCTTTTCAAATAAAGATAGCAAGAGAACAAAGAAAAATTGATAATAGAAGTAAATTAGAAAGTTGCTTAAAATCACATGCTCTATCTGAATCATGAAAGAAAAAAATCGGGTTCAGTGTCCCTTTAAGGAGTCTCATAAGTACTGTCCCTTAAAATGTAAAAAGACAAAAACTCTCTCACTATAGGGATTTTTGATGTGAAGGAGAGACTCATTTGTTTTATTTAAAGGGACATAAAATCCAAAACAAATCTTTCAAGATTCAGATAGAACATACAATTTTAAACAACTTATAAAAGTACTTCTTTTAGCAAATTTTCTTCATTTTCTTGTTATTCTTTCTTGATAAGCAGGAAGGTAAGTCCAGGAGCGTGCACATGTCTACAGCACCATATGACAGCAATTTTGCTAAAATGTTATACATTAAAGGGACATAATACTCATATGTTAAATAACTTGAAACTGATGCAGTATAACTGTAAAAAGCTGACAGAAAATATCACCTGAGCATCTCTATTTTTTACCTCACAATCTCCTCAGCTCAGCAAAGTAAGTTCTGTGTAAAAAGTTATACTCAGCTGCAGCCCAGCTGCAGGTAAAAAAAAAATATGAAGAAATGAACAGCAGCCAATCAGCATCAGCAGTGCTGAGGTCATGAACTCTTTTACTGTGATCTCATGAGATTTCCCCTAACTCTCATGAGATTTCATTGTAAACTTCCTTACACTCAATAGGGAAATAAGATGAATGTGCACGAAAGCTCGCTCCTTCCACTGTCCCGGGACAGACATACTGATTTGCTGCTTAGAAGTCCTTTACAATGGGATGTGGCTACTGAGAAACTTCTGAGGTAAAATATCTCTTTTTTACATAGAGATGTTCAGGTGATATTTTCTAGTCAGCTTTTTACAGCTATGCTGCATCACTTTAAGTGTTTAAACATTTGGGTATTATGGCCCTTTAACAAGAGCACTATAGAAGGCAGCACTATTTCCTGTCATGTAGTGCACTAGAGATGTGCACGCTATACCGATCTAGATATCTCTTCAACAAAGAATAACATGAGAATGAAGCAAATTTGAAAATAGAAGTAAATTGGAAACTTTTTTAAAATTGAATCATGAAAGAAAAAATGTAGGTTTTATGTCCCTTTAATATATTTTTCTTCATGGCGTTACATAATTATTATATTTGTCAATTTCATATATTTTTTATTCATATTTATAGGTACTTTTTGTGTATAAAATACATACATTTAACGTAATTCTGAATTATTCAGATAATTTTATTATATATATATATATATATATATATATATATATATATGTCCTGCATGCTATAAAAGTGTTTACCTTTGTGAATACTAGTTGTAAAGGGCATTTGAGCTAAAACAGATGAGTCCATTAATGATTAAGCTTTTAATCGCCTCAATATAAACTTTGCACACATTAAGGGCTAGATTGAGCGCTAATTTACGCTCCCACTTGAAGTAAGCTTTTTGCGCTGGTTGGGTTGCACTCATATTATGAGTTGAAAGTAAACTGTTTATGCTGCTGCGCTAAACCGGAGAGTGCTAAAAGCTGAACTTACAATATTGCATGCACATTCACGTATTCCCCAAAGAAGTAAATGAAAATAAGACCCCCCTCTAACGCAAACCCGATTACATATTCTCAAGTGCGCTAACCCAACTTGAAAATATGAATATTTGACAATCCAATTATCTTCACACATAAGAATATCTTAAATAAATATTTCTACATATATCTGATTTTTTTTGTACAATATATATCTATACCTATTTATTTATAGACTAGTCCTAAAGCCCGTTCACACGGGCCATTTTTTGCAGTACAGTGGTCCCACCCCTAGCGCTCTCTCCCTCCCCCTCTCTTTTGCTCTCTCTCTCTCCCCCCTCTCTTTTTGCTCTCTCTCTCTCCCCCTCTCTTTTGAGCTCTCTCTCTCCCCCTGTCTTTTGAGCTCTCTCTCTCCCCCTCTCTTTTGAGCTCTCTCTCTCCCCCCTTTCTTTTGCGCTCTCTCTCCCCCCCTCTCTTTTGCGCTCTCTCTCTCCCCCTCTGTTTTGCGCTCTCCCCCCTCTCTTTTGCGCTCTCTCCCCCCTCTTTTTTTGCGCTCTCTCATCCTCTCTTTTGTGCTCTCTCTCCCCCTCTCTTTTGCGCTCTCTCTCTCTCCCCCATCTCTTTTGTGCTCTCTCCACCCCCTCTCTCTCTCCCCTCTCTTTTGCGCTCTCCCTCTCCCCCTCTCTTTTGTGCTCTCTCTCTCTCCCCTCTCTTTTGCGCTCTCTCCGCCCTCTCTTTTTCGCTCTCTCTCCCCCCTCTTTTTTGTGCTCTTTCTCCCCCCCTCTATTTTGCGCTCTCTCCCCCTCTCTTTTGCGCTCTCTCTCTCCCCTCTCTTTTGCGCTCTTCCCCCTCTCTTTTGTGCCCTCTCTCTCCCCCCTCTTTTGTGCTCTCTCTCCCCCCCTCTTTTGCGCTCTCTCTCCCCCCTCTCTTTTGTGTTCTCTCTCCCCCCCTCTCTTTTGCGCTCTCTTCCCCCTCTCTTTTGCGCTCTCTCTCCCCCCTCTCTTTTGTGCTCTCTCCCTCTCCCCCCTCTTATGCTCTCTCTCTCCCCCCTTTCTTTTGTGTGCTCTCTCTCCCCCTCTTTTGTGCTCTCTCTCTCTCCCCCCTCTTTTGCGCTCTCTCTCCTTCCCTCTCTTTTGTGCTCTCTCTCCTCCCCTCTCTTTTGCGCTCTCTCCCCCCTCTCTTTTGCTCTCTCTCTCTCCCCCCTCTCTCTCCCCCCTCTCTTTTGCTCTCTCTCTCCACCTCTCTCTCTCTCCCCCCTCTCTCTCCCCCCTCTCTCTCCCCCCTCTCTTTTGCGCTCTCTCCCCCCCCCTCTCTTTTGCGCGCTCTCTCCCCCTCTCTTTTGTGCTCTCTCTCCCCCCTCTCTTTTGCGCTCTCTCTCTCCCCCCTCTTTTGCTCTCTCTCTCTCCCCCTCTCTTTTGCACGCTCTCTCCCCCCTCTCTTTTGCGCTCTCTCTCTACCCCCTCTTTTGCGCTCTCTCCCCCCTTTCTTTTGCGCTGTCTCTCCCCCCCTCTCGTTTGCTCTCTCTCCCCCCCCCTCTTATGCTCTCTCTCCCCCCTCTCTCTCTTTCCCTCCCCCTCTCTCTCTCCCCCCCCTCTCTCTCTCTCCTCCCCCCTCTCTCTCTCCCCCCCCTTTCTCTCTCCCCTCCTCTCTCTCTCCCTCTTTCTCTCCCCTCCCCCTCTCTCTCCCCTCCTCTCTCTCTCTCCCCCCTTTCTCTCTCCTCCTCTCTCTCTCCCCTCTCTATCTCTCTCCCCTCTCTATCTCTCCCCTCTCTCTATCGTGCACCCGACCACGCCCCTTCACGCCCGACCACGCCCCCTTCACGGCCATCCGTGCCCGGTCACGCCCCATTCACGACTGGTCACGCCCCTTCATGTCGGTCACGCCCACTTCTGCCGCAGATCAGCTAGGGACTCAAAGGCCAGGTGTGTTTGTTGTCGTGCTGTCTCTACTGTGCATGACAGCTTCGTACAAACACACTTGGCCTTTTTTATTATAGGATGGTTATATATAGGTATAGATATATACAGATATATAAAGGAATATTATTACAATCCATAATAAATGCTTCTGCCAGGCTGATCTTTCTTACACGTTGCTCCTAATCTGCTGCACCTCTCTGCCAGTTCCTTCACTGGCTTCCTCTAACCTCCAGACTCCAGACATAAAATCCTGACTATATCTTTTAAAGTTCTATATAACACTGCTGCACCATATATCTCCGACCTAGTTCCCAGATACTCGCCATCCCACTCCCTTCGCTCTGCTCATGACCTCCTCTCCTCTTCCCTTGTTACCTTCTCACATTCCTGTCCCGTCTACAAGACTTCTCCAGACTGGCTCCTATTTTGTGGAACTCTCTGCCTTGCTCTACACGACTCTCCCCTAGTTTTCATACTTCCAAGCGCTCCTTAAAGACTCTACTGTTTAGGGATGCATATAATATACACTAACATTTTCCTGTTTTAGCCCCTCCTTTAGCTATCCCCTTGAACCCCCTTAGCATGTAAGCTATTAGTCTAGCTGCTTTGTAAATCACTTTCATTAGAGATGATTTACAACAGTGAAACTTTTGCGATTGTGCTCAAGTGATTGCATTTACTTTCAACTCGTAATACAAGTGATAAACCTAAGGAGCTCAAAGACTCACGTTATATCCCTTATAGCTCGCGTGCAAATGTTTGTGCTCCACTCATAATTTGGCCCTTTATCATTTTTCAGCTACCATTGACATCAATAAGAGCCAAAAACAACTTCCCTCTGCCGTACCTTGGCTAGTGCAAAACGAAAAACCAAGAGCTTTGTAAACTACTTGGGTGGTTTTTGCAGCTGCTGATTTATAAATCGGTGTAATCTATGCTATAATAAGCTAAGGTCAGTAATATAAAATGACATGTTCTAGCAAATAAAAACATGTAGATTTTACCATATAACATCCCTTTAAAGCTGGGAGGCATATTTTAATAAATATAGCAAACACTCTGCAAATTACTAACAATATTGATGCTTGAGCAATAAACCAATTTAGAAAAACAGCTTATGAATTCTGCTATAGTAAAGGTGGGTCAGATGATGGGATAAATAATAATTAATAATTTAACTGAATTAGTTTTTGTGTAGTGTCTACATCTTCTATTCAAGTTTAATCTTTTCTCTCAATATTAAACTTGGGATGAGTTATAATTGACTTAGAGGTACATGAAACCCAAAATTGTTCTTTCATGATTCAGATAGTGAATACAATTTTAAACAACTTTCTAATTTTATTACAAGACCAGAGACTCCTATTTTATGCATTACTCTTTCTTTACTACTCAATGCAGCCTTTTAAAGAACAATAACATTGATAAGATAAATATAACATAATACATAAAATAAGCAGCTAACAGAAGCTTATTATAATGAGAGAAAAAACAACCAATCAGCACAGAGAATAGTCTATAAACTGAGAACCTAGCTAACACTCTTCCTCTTTCTTTTGCTGCTCAAATTCAGATAAGTAGTGCAGTCTTATAATAAAATTTTTTTATTTATTGTTATTGCATTTATATATGTTTTATTCTTATTTTAGCTTAATTTTCTGTTAATTTATTGGCTTTCTATATCCCTTTTTCTAATTCCGTTTTTTCTCCTATTTGTTTTTTACTCATTTTTTGTTTTATTTTTTGTGGCTTTATTCTTCTGTTTAAATTTTCCCCCTTTGTCACCCTTATTCATTCGCTTGCTCGTTTTCCTATCTACACAAGCGTTTTCTGCCTAATCTTACCTTTTTCATTTTTTCCCCTCTCCTGTTTGGTTTGTCCTTTCGGCCGCCATTTTGTGGGCCGCCCCCTTCCCGCCCATTATCGCTGACGCGATAGTTCTCTCCCCTCAGGCAGCCGAAGTCTCATACCGGGTGGTAACTTTGATGCTGTTTCACTCGGTCGACATATTTCAAGACAAAAACTATTTACAGCCCTATACTGCCATCTTCTGGCATTTTATATTACATTATAATTGTTTTACAAATTTAGCAAACGTTTTCAGTACTTTAGTTTGCAAGCTATTATTTTTACCTCAGCTGTGTTTTCAAAAAATGTTTTGGGTCAAATTCTTTTATTAATTGAAGCTAATATTAATATATGTATATAATTCTTTCTTAAAGGAGATATTTATTTATTTAAATATTTTAATATTTTCTTTTACATTGCTACCTGTTAAAACATTTGATAAGCAATGTCTGAAACACAAACAAAATCACCTCCATTAACTTTACATACAGTACAATCTATGATAGATTCCTCTATGGATAATTTATTTAACAAAATGACCTCTTTGATGGGAGAGAAACAAAGAAAAATATCTTTAAAAAGAAAGAACCCATCTATTGCCTATAAAGCAAGTAAACAACTTATTGAAAAGTCACGTCAGCTTTTAGCTGAGCCTAATATTCCTCACAGCAAAGGAAGAAAAACCGCTGTCAGTAGAACCCTGCACCCCGAGGGTAACCAAACGGGGGATACCTATATATGCAAAAAATTAAAATTTAAATAAAAAAACATTACTGATAATCCATCTTCAGAATCTGAGGATTCAGATGGTGACGAATATACTGACATTAATTCAGACAATTTCAATGAATCGGATAATTCTGATGGCTCCCCTGCAGCCAAAAAACTGAAAAAGAAAACCAAAAAATCCTATGATTACAGTGAGTACGAGGAGGACTTTATAGATTGCTTGGGCAACCCTAGGTTTAAACCTAACGAGTTACACCATCCCCGGTCCGCCGAGTGGTGTCCCTCCATTGATTTAGCCAAATTCATTGACCATCAATTACGTAAACCCCTGAAAAAACAAACCCGTAACAAAATGAAAGCTGAATGTCCTCGTCCCTTGTTACCAAAAAATGCCTCTATCACCCCTGAGGTTGACCCCAAAATCCTAAAATTATCGGAACCCCAGGTTATAAATTGAAAAAAGGAGTAGATAGATCCTGGAAGATTTGCCAGGATAACCTTTTAGATTCTGTTGGGCCCCTCACTAAAGTATTCGAATTATCTGAGCAAGGTGTAGCTGAGAATTGTCCTTTGGACCCCTATGTAGTCAGAGAATGGGTCCAAAGACTTCTCTGTTTTATTGGAAATACTAATTGTGCAATGTCTGGAGAAAGAAGACGTAACATCTTGAGGAAAATAGATCCTAAAATTTCCGATTTTTCCTCAAGCAATATCGCTTCAGACAACAAGGGTCTTTTGTTTGGAGACTCATACTTCAAAGATTTAAGCCAATATGTCAATACTTTCACTAATTTAAACAAAGTAAAGACATCTGTAAAGAAAATTTTCTACCCTAACCAGGGTTTTTCTGACAGGGCCGGGAGAGGCAGAGGCCGCTTTCCCGGCCGCCAATCCTTTTCATCCAGGTCTCACTACTATCCCCAACAAAACCAATACCAACATCAGTTTCAGACCCAATTTCAAAGAGGTTATTCAGAACCATCTACCTCCTCCTTTTTCCCGACAAGAGGTCGACCCTGGACTCAGAGAGGTTTTAGGACCAGAGCCAGAGCTAGACAAGCTCCAGGTAAGTTCATTACTTCCTCTCCAAGTCTTTTTTTTCCCAGAAAAAAATTGGTGACAGACTCGCCCTTTTTGCTCAAAATTGGGCTTCAATTACTTCAGACCCCTGGGTCTTACAAGCTGTGTCAGGTATTCTCATAGAATTCATTTCTCTCCCAACTCAAACTTGTTTTCCTCATCCCATTCATTTTTCTCAGGAGGACTCTCTTTTGGTCAAGAGAGAAATTTCTACTCTCTTTTCCAAAAAAGCAATTCTTCCAGTTATTCAACCCCAAAATTTTTACCTAAGCAACCTATTTTTAGTAAAAAAGAAAAACAATCAGTTCAGGCCAGTCATAAATCTAAAGTCTTTAAATGCCTTTGTTGTGTACCATCATTTCAAAATGGAGGGAATTCATTTATTAAGAGAATGCTTAAGAGGAAACGATTGGTTGGTTCGGTTAGATCTTACAGACGCCTATCTAACCGTCCCAATCGCTCAAGAACATTGGAAATTCTTGACATTCCACTGGGAAGACCAGTTTTGGAATTTCACTTGTCTTCCCTTTGGCCTGTCTTCAGCCCCTTGGATTTTCACCAAGTTACTGAAACCAGTAGTGGCCTGGTTGAGACTCCGAGGGATTTGTCTGATAATTTATTTAGACAATATTTTAATTATGGACCAAGACTTTTATTCCCTTCAGAATCATCTAACTACTACAATTTCCTTACTGGAATCCTTAGGTTTTATTGTGAACAAACAGAAGTCAGTTCTTTTCCCTACAAAATCGCTGATTTTCTTAGGTTTCAAAATCAATTTGATACTCTCCACTCTGAGTCTTCCTTTGGACAAAGTGAAGAATATCAAGAAAGAAATTGCCAAAACCGTATCCAAAGATTCAGTCCCTATCAGAACTATAGCCAGAATAGTAGGGTTACTATCATCCTCTATTCAGGCTATCTTTCCTGCCCCCTTACACTACCGAGAACTTCAGAGATTAAAGATTCTTCATTTGAGAAAAGGGTTTTCCTACTCTCATTTGATTCCTTTGTCTCTGGAAGCCAAAGAAGAACTATCTTGGTGGCTTTCTCACCTAGAAGCCTGGAATGGGAGAGCCATTTTTGTCAGAACTCCAGATTTCGTTATAGAATCCGACGCCAGTCTTTCAGGCTGGGGTGCGCGTTGTGGTTCTTCCATCACAGGTGGCAAATGGACATTGGAGGAGAAATGTTTCCATATCAATTGTTTGGAATTATTGGCTGGCTCGTTTGCAGTCAAAAGTTTTGCCAAATTTTCTTCTCCAGTTTCTATTCTCCTTCGCATGGACAATATTTCAGCAGTGCGATATCTCAATCGTTTGGGAGGCACCAAATCAAGAAATTTGTCCAACATAACCAAGGAATTTATTCATCTTTGTTTAGACAGGAATATTTCTATCAAAGCGGAATATATTCCAGGACAGTCGAACGCAGCTGCAGATTGGGGATCTCGTCATTTGACAGATTCCAGCGATTGGAGATTAGACAGGAAAATGTTTTTATTCCTTCAATCTCTCAGAGGTCCATTTTGTTTGGACCTTTTTGCGTCCAGGACCAATTTTCAAATTTGCCCATACTTCAGCTGGCGCCCAGATCCAGAAGCGGCGGCCATAGATGCTTTACTTCACCCATGGCCTCCCCAGAAAGCTTATGCTTTCCCTCCATTCTCAATGATCCCGAGGACAATTTCAACAGTCCGCAGGGATCTCCTATGCCTAACTATAGTGACTCCCCTTTGGCCAACCCAATCTTGGTATCCCTCCCTTCTGGAGATGTCCATCAACCTTCCATTTCTTTTTCCTCCGCATCCTCACCTGTTAGTCAACTCGGAGGGCGAATATCACAGTCTAATTCTCCAAGGCTCTCTTCTTCTGATAGCATGGACAATATCAGGGGACCCTGGTCTCTCCGAGGCCTTTCGGAGGGAGCTAGATCCCTCATTCAAGATTCCTGGGCCCCAGGTACCCGCAGATGCTATTTTGCCGCATGGTCAAGATGGTCTAGCTGGTGCTTGCGAAGGGATTTGGATCCCGTTTCTTCGGATTTAACCGAGATTATTAACTACCTGTCCCATCTTTTTGACTCAGGCCTAGCATACAGAACCATTAACGTTCATAGGTCAACTATTTCAGCCAGACATAATTTAATTAATAATTTGCCTGTTGGCAAACACCCCTTAGTCTGTAGAGTTCTTAAAGCCATTAGATTAAAACGCCCTCCTGTTCCCAAACATGAATTGTTCTGGGATGTAGATTTAATTTTCTCTCTTTTTAAATCTTGGCCAGATAATAACTTGTTGTCTTTAAAACAACTTTCCGCTAAACTTGCTACCCTACTCTGTCTTATTTCTTTCAGAAGAGTATCTGATGTGAAAGCCTTGGACTGGAACTCTAAACGTTTCTCTCCTGAAGGAGTTACCTTTTTTCTTTCTCGCAGAACTAAAACCTTATCTACTTCCATCTTCTACCCTTATCTTCCTTCCGAACCTTCTCTGTGTGTGGTCGAATGTTTAAAGTCATATGAATCTAGAACCTTGATTTTTAGGAAACTTAACTATAATCAACTGCTTATTTCTTTTGTTCCTCCTCATGCTCCTATCACTTCTACCTCTATTGCTAGGTGGGTTAAATGGGTCATGAAAGAGGCTGGTATCAACATTTCCTTTTCAGCTCATTCAGTCAGAGGTTCTGCTGCTTCAAAAGCCTTTTTAAAAGCGGCTCCTCTCCAGCAAATTTTAAATGCTGCTGATTGGTCTTCTGACTCCATTTTTAAACAATTTTACTTCAGACCCATTCAACATGCCTCGCTTAATTTATTCTCCTAATTTGCTTTAAACTTGCTTAAAATAGGAGTCTCTGGTCTTGTAATAAAATTCCGATTATCCTAATTTTTTGAAGGTATAATCTAGATTTTATTAAAGACACAGAGACGAGTATTTTCCCTCCACAAATTGATAATTGTATTTTTTCCCACCCTTATATTTATTATTATATGTTATTAATATTTCTTGTTTCTTAACAGTATCCATGTAATTTCAACCCGTTTTCATCTTCTGGATTTTCTCCTACAACTCAGAGGCTTCATCATCCATCCATCGAATTCTGGACATCTAATCTACCTTCTATCAAATTCAACTTTCCATGGAGCTCCTTACATCAATTCTACAGGAAGTTGGCGTTCACTTTACTTTGTTGTTTCGGACTTTTTGGACTTATCATGATGCTTAATATTTTATTTCTTTTGAGCATCAATTAGAAAGAGGAAGAGTGTTAGCTAGGTTCTCAGTTTATAGACTATTCTCTGTGCTGATTGGTTGTTTTTTCTCTCATTATAATAAGCTTCTGTTAGCTGCTTATTTTATGTATTATGTTATATTTATCTTATCAATGTTATTGTTCTTTAAAAGGCTGCATTGAGTAGTAAAGAAAGAGTAATGCATAAAATACTTGTCTCTGTGTCTTTAATAAAATCTAGATTATACCTTCAAAAAATTAGGATAATCGGAATTTATTTCTATTATCTAATCTGTTTCAATCTCTTGGTATCATTTGTGGAAGGAGCAGCAATGCACTACTAGTTTCTAACTGAACACATGGGTGAACCAATCACATTCAATATATATATGCAGCTACCAATCAACAGCTAGAACCTAGTTTATCTGTTGTTCATGAACTTGCCTAGATAAACCATTCAGCAAATGATAACAAGAGATGGAAGCAAATTAAATAATAGAAGAAAATTGGAAAGTTGTTTCAAATTGTATTCTCTATCTGAATCATGAAATAATTTTTTTTCTTTGTTTTTCTATTTCACTCTGGCGTTCTGATTAGATAGAATTTGTCTTTAAATATGCTCAGTGTTATCTGTCTATTGAATAGAAATGTTAGTTCATTCACAGAACATTATTTAATAACGTTACAGTAGAAAATGAACGTCCTTGTTTTCTTACTCCTACAGCCCAGAGGATCAGAATACATTTAAAATATTGTATGATTTGAGAATAAATAGTAAAAATAAATGTTATGACCTATTTAACTTGTTCAGTAGAGAGTCATTGCTCATTTGTCTGCTTAAGCTTTTTTTTTAGATCTTTCTGCTATTTGAAATGTAACATCAATTTTAGATCCTTTTTACATTCAAAATTAAACTTTCATAATTGAGATAGAGAATAGCTTTTACAAAAAAAAATTAGATTTTATTTCTATTATCAAACTCATTCCTTGAACCTTAGCTCCTTTTTCATACAGTCTTGAGCATTATGAGCCAGATTACAAGTGGCGCCCTTATTAGCTCTGCGTATTACAGATGAAAGTAAAATGTTTTCAAGCGAGTGAAACCCTATGCGTGCCAGCTTTAGGACTTCGAATATCACAACTGTGCTAACTTCTTCTCCCCATAGACTTCAATTGAGCCCTTTATATATAAAAAAACAAAACTAACATGTAACGTTGGCGTTTTCACCCGACGCCGCATTAGACCTACAGAAGAAAATGTTCTTTTTATATTTAAATATATATTTCTATAAATCTGCTTAAGTAATAAATTTCTTTTGCGTGTGAGCGATAAGCGTTTTATCGCGGATCTTTGTGCACTTCAGAAGTAGAGCTCATATTGCAGGTTGTATTTACTGTAAATATTTCACACTTCAGTGTTCTTCACATAGGGGAATATGTTCTAAGTATTTTTAATTATCGGTTGCAATATTTAAAGTTCAGAATTTTGTGTGCATGAGATTAGTGCTCGTGCGAAAAACGTTTAACTTTTAACTTATAATATGCGCGTTACTCAACATGCACAAAAATCTTACTTCTAGTGGAGTTAATGTGCGAGCGATAAATTAACGTTCCCCTCGTAATCTAGCTCTATATATACCTATATATACCTATAACCTATATACAGTGGGTATTGAAATAAATCAGCCCCTCCCCATAAAAATAATCACATTTTGTTGCTTAGCAGCCTGAAATAAAGACAGACACAGTTTTTGTTTATCCAGTTGTATTTACTCAGTGCAACTTATAATAGCCAAGTGAAAGATATAACACCACAAATATAGAAAATTCAAAAACAGAATCACTGAGTTGGAAAAAGGATTTACAGCCTTTAGTCTGTTGAGATATGTCTCTACTAACTTTGCACATCTAACTTGCACATTTGATGGTATTTTGCCCCATCCATTATTCCTTCTATGCTGACAAGTGCTCCAGTGCCTGCTACAGAGAAACACCCCCATAACAGGATATTACCACCCCCATGCTTTACTGTAGGTATGATCAGGGATAGGCAAGGTGTCCGTACACGGACACTGGTGTCCGTGACTGGCCCTTGTAGTGTCCGCCACCAGTTTTGGAGGGGAGGGAGGAGTAGGACAGATGAATCCTGGTCCTCACTCCTTCTTGACCCAAGCAGCGCCACACTTATTAGCGGGAAAGTGAGGGAAGAAGCAAGCTGCCTGTAGTCAACTAACCGTGAGTCGTGACCCATCCCAATTCTTTGATCTGTGCAGCAGCGTGGTGCTGGTGTCTGTGTGTAGAAGACCACTGCCTACTCTGACAAACCTTACGTAACCAAGTAAGTAACCAACCGTGATTATCATGCAATTAACATCAAGGTGGGTGGGTTTGGTCAGGAGTTGCAGACTCTCAATATAGTCAAAAATAAATATAAGGTAATACCATAAGCAGTATTTATATAAATGTTATTTTAAACTTTTTTGATTAGATGACTAATTTGTACTTGTGGAACTAGACCAGGGGCATCCAACGTGCAGCCCATTTCACAGCAAAGTGTCGCTCTCCTGACTTATAGAAACATAAAATATGTCAGGAGATAGGAACCATTCGGCCTATCTAGTCTGCCCAATTTTCTGAATACTTACATTAGTTCCTGGCCTTATCTTAAATCTGGCATAGCCTTATGCCTATCCCATGCATGTTTAAACTACTTCACTGTCTCTACCACTTCTGCTGGATGGCTATTCCACCATGTATCCACTACCCTCTCTGTAAAGAGAGTGCTTTTTGATGTTTTTAATTTGAAATGTACCTTGGTGTCCTTCACTAATGTCTGTTTTTTGGAAAATGGCCGCCACAGCCTTGGTCCGTGCCTATCCCTGGGTATGATGTTATTTGGATGGTGAGCTGTATTGGATTTCCTCCAGCCATATAATTTGGTGTTGAGGCCAAATAATTAAATTTTCATCTTATCTGACCATAACACCTTTTTCCATGTGGCCTCAGAATCTCCTAGGTGTGTTTGGCAAAGCTTAGTCCTGACTGCATGTGGCCTGTCTTGAGGAGTGCCTTTTTTTTGCAACCCTCCCATACAAGCCACATTTGTGGAGAATTCGTGATATTGTTATCACATGCACACAATGACCACTCTTACATAAATTCTTGCAACTGCTTCAGAGTTGCTGTGGGCCTCTTGGTAGCTAGTGATGTCCCGAACTGTTCACCCGTGAACGGTTCACAGCGAACATAGCTTGTTCGCGCTCGCGTTTGTGGGCGAACACATGGCGATGTTCGATCCGCCCCTATGTGTCATCATTGTGGAAACTTTGACCCTTTATGTCACAGCCGCCTGACACATTAGAGCCAATCAACATCAAACACTCCCTCACAGACCCTCCCAGCTACTTGGAATCCGCCATTTTAGACTCATAACGACCTTGCTTTCTTAATAAGAGGACGTGTTGTGTTTTTGCTCCTGACATTAATAGGAAAAACATAGCTAGGCTAGTGTATTTACAGTCCAGAAGGACTCCACTCATCTCTGCTGCAAGCACAGCACCCCAAAAAGCCCTTTTTAGGGCTATATTTCGTGCCGTTTTTTTTTTTTTTTTCGTTTTTTTTTTTTATTAGCATTTGCCTGGCTTTCAGCTGTGTGTTTAAGGCTCACAGCATATGCTGTGACTACTGCCACCACTGATATCTCCCTAACAACATTAGTTTAAATTTAACTAATCAAAAAATTTAATTATTTTTCTAGTGTAATTTTATTTCATTTTCTATCAGGCCAGTGTCAGCCAGCAGCCAGCAGCCACCAGTGTTAATATCCGTTTATAACATTATTTTAAATCTAAATAAATAAATAAATATTTTGCTAGTGTAATCTAATTACATTTACTATCAGGCCTGTGTCTGTCAGGCTCACTCAGCATTAATATACCTCATTTTTTTTTCAGTCTTTTGGTTAATTGGTCTGTGCCAGGCAGCCACCCAGCACTCATATCTATTCTTCTTCACCTTAATTTTAATATAAAAAAAAAAAGTTTAAATTTGTTTGCTAGTGTAATCTAATATAATTTTCTATCCGGCCTGTGTGTTTTGCTGACATACAGAGCCTACTGTGTTTACTTGCTGCCCTCCCAAGTCTATGAGCCACAACTCATATGTGTTTAACCTTTTTTTAATTCCCCCCCCCCCCAAAAAATAATTTCAATAATTTTTCTAGTGTAATCTAATAGTATTTTCTATCAGGCGTGTGTGTATCCGACTTACAGAGCCTACTGTTTTTAATAGCTGCCCTTCCAAGGCACGACTCATATGTATGTGCTTAACCTTTTTCTTAAAATTTCCAAAAAAAAGTCTTTAAATCATTATGCTAGTGTATCTAATTGTATTTTCTATCAGGCATGTGTCTAACTGTCTATCTGACTTACACAGCATACTGTTGTTATAATTGCTGCCCTACGTAGCAGCCAGCCAGTGCGACCACTCATAGAGTCATATGTGCATTGCACTTCTTAACATAATTTTAATATTAAAATCTCAAATTTTAAAATATTTTGCTAGTGTAATCTAACTTAATTTTCTATCAGTCCTGTGTTTTTGTCACTTACACAGCATACTGTGTTAAATTGCTGCCCTACCTACCATCCACGACTCATATCTGCCAGCCTGTGTGCCAGGCCCAACTAGCCAATTAGTGGCACCAATCACAATTCTTGTAACAGTAATTAAAAAAAAAATCATAATTTTTTGGACTGCAAATATTCAGTCTCCTAGTGCCATTGAATTGCATTTACCTCCTGCCTGCCACTGCCAGCCTTTTGTGCCAGGCCGTCTAGCCAACTATTTACACCAATCATAATTGTTGTCACAGACAGTATAGTTAGTAATTTAAATAAAAAAATTTTTTATTGCTGATCTTAATCCTCAGTTTGCTCGTGCCCTAGAATTGCACTTTTCTACTGCCTTCCAAGCCTGTGTGCCAGGCCTACTTGAAAAATATTTACACCAATCATAGTTGTTGGGACAGTATTCTTAATAATTAAAAATTAAAATTGTTGGTAATAGTTGTTGAGAATCCTCAGTTTGCTGGTGCCATTGAATAGCACTTTCCTGCTGCCTTGCAGCCTGCTGTGAGCCAGGCCCACCTAGCCAATTGTTGCCAGCAATCATATTTTTTTTAGCAGTATTGCAAAAATTGTCAATCATCACTGTTTTGACTGTCAGTAATCAGTCTCCTAGTGTCCTTGAATTGCATCTACCTCCTGCCTGCCAGCCTTTTGTGCCAGGCCGTCTTGCCAACTATTTACACCAATCCTAATTTTTTGTCACAGTATAGTTACTAATTAAAATAAAAAAATTCTTGATTGTTGATGATCTTAATCCTCAGTTTGCTCGTGCCCTAGAATTGCACTTTTTTACTGCCTTCCAAGCCTGTGTGCCATGCCTACTTGAAAAATATTTACACCAATCATATTTGTTGTGACAGTATTCTTAGTAATTAAAAATTAAATTTTTTGTTAATAGTTGTTGTGAATCCTCAGTTTGCTGGTGCCAGTGAATAGCACTTTCCTCCTGCCTTGCAGCCTGCTGTGTGCCCGGCCCACCTAGCCAATTATTGCCAGCAATCATATTTCTTCTAACAGTATTGCAAAAATTGTCAATCATCACTGTTTTGACTGTCAGTAATCAGTCTCCTATGAAGACCTATGGAGGCCTATGAAGGCCTATGAAGACTGAGCAAAGGTTGGATTGTAGTATTTTGTTCGGCTAATCATGATGGCCATATAGACCACCCGTAACAGGGATGAAAGTGCTAAGAATAGTACTAATTGAAACAACCGAGTTAGCCATGGGTGTTAGTCTAAGACCACTCGGCTTTTTTTTTTGGGCTTGGGTGCAGCTAATCATGAAGGCCAGATAGACCTGCCACCATTTGGTGTTGTAACAGGTATTAAACTGCAAAGAACAGTACTACTTCACACAACCTACTTACCATGGGTCCCAGAGCATATGTTTGGTTATTATATTTTGTAAGGGTAATCATGCAGGCCATATAGACCTCCACCGATAGGGTGAGTATGAGTAACAGCTATTAAAATGCGAAGGACATTACTAATTAACACAACATAGTTACCATGGGTCGCAGACCAAGAGCAGATGTCTTATTATTATATTTTGTATGGGTAATCATCCAGGCCGTATAGACCTCACCAAATAGGGGGAGTTACAGAGATTAAAGTGCTAAGAATGGTGGTACTTAAAACACAACCTAGTTAAAATAGGTACCAGACCGCATGTCTTATTATTATATTTTTTCAGGGTAATCAGGCAGGCCATATAGAACACCCCTGATAGGGGGGGGGGAACAGGGATTAAGTGCTAAGAAAAGTACTAATTAACACAAGCTAGTTGGGTCCAAGAACGCATGTTTAATTATTAGACTTTATTAGGGTAATTATATATCTAACAAATCTATCTATTTCTCTTCTATCGATTCTATCTAACTATCAATCTATGTATATCTATCTATCCTATCTATCAATCTATCTTCTGTCCGGGATGTTTTGAGACAGCCACTTTGGGAATGTTAGTTGATTTAGGCCCATTATGGCTTAAAAGCAGACTCTGCATAAACTATGTAATTTTCCATGGGAGTTTTGCCAGGGATCCCCCTCCAGCATGCGACAGTCCAGGTGTTAGTACCCTTGAAACAACTTTTCCATCACTATTGTGGCCAGAAAGAGTCCTTGCAGGTTTTAAAGTTCACCTGCCTATTGAATTCAATGGCGGTTCGCGCGTTCGCGAACAATACCGGAAGTTCGAGTCCGCCGTTCGCAAACCGAAAATTTTAGGTTCGCGACATCACTATTGGTAGCCTCTCTGACCAGTTTCTTCCTGACTCTTTCATCCAGTTTGGAGCGACGTCCTGATCCAGAGGGGGTCTGTGTTGTACCAGATACCTTCCACTGCTTAAAGGGACACTAAACCCAAAATGTTTCTTTCATGATTCAGGTAGAGAATACAATTTTAAACAATATTCCAATTTACTTCTATTATCTAATTTGCTTCATTCTTTAACAATGCACATGGGTGAGACAATCACATGAGGCATGGAGCAAAATAGATCATAGAAGTAAATTAGAAAGTTGTTTAAAATTGCATGCAATTTCTAAACCATGAAAGAAAAAAATTGGGTTTCATGACCCTTTAATAATAGACTTCACTGTGCTTCTAGGCATTGATAAAGCCTTTGATATTTTCTTGTATCCATCTCTTGACTTGTGCCTGTCCACAACTTTATCCTGGAGATCTTTTGACAGTGCATTGCCACCCATAGTTGATTGTTTGCTTCAGTTGCACTACCATGGACTGATATGTTCCAGGAAAGCTCTTTTCATGCTGAGCTAATCAATATGCCCACAGCTGATTACAGTTGAAGGTCAAATGACTTTGTGTGTGGCGTTGAGAATGTGATTAGCTACATCTGATTGAGTTTACAAGTAATTTTAGTAGGAGGTGATCCTTTTTCCAACTGAGTGATTCTGTTTTAGAATTGTCTTTATTTTTGCCTGACATGTTGGTGTTATATCTTTCACTTGAATGTTATAAGTTGTACTGAGTAATTACAACTGGATAAATAAAAACTGTGTCTGTCTTTATTTCAGGCTGCAAAGCAACAACATGTTATTATTTTCAGGGGGGTGATTCTTTTCAATACCCACTGTAGCTATATGAATTTATACAGGTATAGATATATAGATATAGATGTATAAAGGGATATACAGTATATATATATATATAAAATACTAAGAACATATTATACTATGGGAAGAACATTGAATGTAAAATATGTAAAGAAAATACACAGTAAAACACATTTTAAAATATTAAAATTAAATAAAAATTATTTTTAAAGTATTAAGGTATTTAAGGAGAAAGTGTGTATATGCGTGCATATATGTATATGCACATATTTATATATATATATGTTTATATGTGTATATATGTATGTATATACATATATAAATACACATGTATATACACATATATGTACATATATACACACATACACATAGTTACACACACATATATATATATATATATATATATATATATATATACTGTATATACAGTATGTATATATATATATATATATATATATATATATATATATATATATATATATATATATATATAAAATCACCAGCCACTTTATTAGGTACACCTTGCTAGTACTGGGTTGGACCCCTTTTTGCCTTCAGAACTGCCTTTAATCTTTGTGGCATAGATTAAACAAGGTGTTGGAAACATTCCTCAGACATTTTGGTCCATATTGACATGATAGCATCACATGATAGCATCAGACAGTTGCTGCAGATTTGTCAGCTGCACATCCTTGATATCAAATCTCCCGTTCCACCACATCCTAAAAGTGCTCTATTAGATTGAGATCTGGGGACTGTGGAGGCCATTGGAGTATAGTGAAGTCACTGTCATGTTCATGAAACCAGTTTGAGATGATTTGAGCTTTGTGACATTGTGCATTATCCTGCTGGAAGTAGCCATCAGAAGATGGGTACACTGTAGTCATAAAGGGATGGACATGGTCAGCAACAATACTCAGGTAGGCTGTGGCATTTAAACGATGCTCAATTGGTACTAAGGGGCCCAAAGTGTGCCAAGAAAATATCCCCCAGACCAATACAACGCCACCACCAGCCTGGACCGTTGATACAAGGCAGGATGGATCCATGCTTTCATGTTGCTTACGGCAAATTCTGACTCTACCATCTGAATGTCGCAGCTAAAATCGAGACTCATCAGACCAGGCAACATTTTTCTAATCTTCTATTGTCCAATATTGGTGGGCCCGTGCGAATTGTAGCCTCAGTTTCCTGTTCTTAGCTGACAGGAGTGGCACCCGATGTGGTCTTCTGCTGCTGTAGCCCATATGCTTCAAGGTTTGACGTGTTGTGCATTCAGAGATGGTATTCTACATACCTTGGTTGTAACAAGTGGTTATTTGAGTTACTGTTGCCTTTCTATTATCTTGAACCAGTCTGCCCATTCTCCTCTGACATCAACAAGGCATTTTCATCCACACAACTGCCACTCACTGGATATTTTCTCATTTTGGACCATTCTCTGTAAACCCTAGAGATGGTTGTGATTGAAAATCCCAGTAGATCAGGAGTTTTTGAAATACTCAGATCAGCCCGTCTGGCACCAACAATCATGCCATGTTCAAAGTCACTTAAATCCCCTTTCTTCCTCATTTTGATGCTCAGTTTGAAATTCAGCAAGTCGTTTTTACCACGTCTAGATGCCTAAATGCATTGAGTTGCTGCCATGTGATTGGCTGATTAACAATTTGTGTTACCAAGCAATTGAACAGGTGTACCTAATAAAGTGGCTGGTGAGTGTATATATATATATATATATATATATATATGTGTGTGTGTGTGTGTATAATACATATATATATACATACATATATATATATATATATATATATATATATATATATACTCACAACAACCAACTCAGCACAGACTTAATACTTATTTAAAGGGACACTCAAGTCAAAATAAACTTTTATGATTCAGCTAGAGCTTGCAGTTATAAGACACTTTCCAATTTACTTCCATTATCAAATTTTGCACAATCTTTTTATATTCACACTTTCTGGGGAACAAGCTCCTACTGAGCATGTGCACAAGCTCACAGTGTATACCTACACTAGTTTGTGATTGGCTGATGGCTGTCACAGGATACAGGGGGCCGGAAAATGGGAGAAAAAATAAATTTGCCAGAAAAAATGTTTATTTAAAATTCAGAGTAGGTGCTAAGTGATTGTCTTTTTATTATGCACTTGTTAATTATGCAATTCGGAGACAGACATAATACTTCTTTACTACAAGCAACAGACACTCTCCTTCCTGTTACTCCACTGCTAATCTCTGCAAACACCCATCTTTCTTGCAATGTAAATTCCTCTCTGCAATCAAGGCATGTGTGACCATGTTTTCCACATTTGTTTGTGCCATTTTACAAACTCTCTGTGTTTCCTGCTCTGTTGCCTTATCAGATTCCCATCTCTGTCTGCAACTAATTCACCCCCTTTAACACCCTGCATAGCTTCACATATTTACTCACAACAGCCAACTCAGAGAGACATAATACTTCTTTACTACAAGCACCAAACACCCTCCATTCTACTGCTAATCTCTTCAAGCACTTCCCACCCAGTTGTTTTTATTGTATTGTATTATGCCCTTATGATTGTAATGCACCTTTGTATAGCGCTGCTTAAAATATTGGCATTTTATAAAGAAACAATAATAATAATATAATAATATATATTATAGCCCTTTCCATTCAAATACCTTGTCATATATACTTTTAACCAATATATATAACCCTTATATTATTTTTGTATTAATATTTATATTAATTTTTTCTATCATATAGTGTATATGTGAGTGTAACACATGTATTTATGTTGTGTTTGGTGCACATTTATTTTTTAACTCTTATACTCGAGCAAACAAATTTTTTTTTATAACTTGTTATAGGCGAGCCTGGGCTCATTTCCATTGAGCCGTAATTAGGTTTACGCGCGCTTTCAAAACGATAAATATGCTGTCGGAAGCAATTTCATTCACCAACTGCTTCCAAACATGCATGCCGAAAACATTTTTGTACCCCATAGAAAGTATCAGAAGCTTCTAATCTATAAATAATACCAGGTTTCCAATGACAGCAAAAACGTTAATACACTGTAGATACATTGAGGCTGTCGATATAGCTCTTTTGCTGCCCATTAAAAATTCCCTAATCTAAAAAAAAATAAAATAAAACTAACCCCAAAGAATGTACTCACCGTTCCTGAAGTCCGGACATCCATCTTCTTCCAGGCAGAGCAAAGTCTTCATCCAGGTGGGGACATCTTCATCCAGCACGGGGACATCTTCTATCTTAATCCCGGAAGTGTGGAGTGGTCTTCCGATGCACTGAGTGGTCTTCGGTGGCGGCACGGTCATCCGACACGGAGGCTCCTCTTCATGCAATCATCTGCCACACACTGAAGTTTGAATGCAAGGTACCCATTTCATATTGGTGTACCTTGCATTCCTATTGGCTGAAAATTTTAAATCAGTCAATAGGATGAGAGCTGCTTAATTTTCATTTTTTTTTAATGTAATCTTAGATTTTGTATTTAAATTAAATCTAAGGGTTTTTTTTATGTAATGTTAGGATTTGTGATTTTAATTTTAGATTAGGATTTTTAATTTTGGTATTTTAATTAATTTATTAGTTTAATATTCTTTTTTTATTTTATGTAATGGGGTTAATTTAGGTGGTGTTAGGTTAGGGGGCTTAGTGATTAGATTAATACTTTGCATTGTGGGGGATGGCGGATTAGGGGTTAATAGTTTAAATAGGTTGATTGTGTTGTGGGGGGATGGCGGATTAGGTGTTAATAGTTTAAATACAGTATGTACTTTTAATTGTGGGGGGATAGTGGTTTAGAGGTTAATACATTTTATTCTTAATTGCGATGTGGGGGATGGTGGTTTAGAGGTTAATAGGTTAAATAGGTACTTTGCGCTGTGGGGGAATGGTGGATTAGGGGTTAATAGTGTAATTAGATACTTTATCATAACACACCGCACTTGTATCCGGCGCCATGTATGTGATCGAGTCCCATAGTGTAAGGTCGGGTTACCATAGTAACTAATTCATTTTCAAGAAATCCAGCATCAGATGGAAGCATTAACACAATGCTAATTTACACCTACACGAAAAGGGCGACTGTGCGTAATCCGCTAAATAATTCAATGGAAACCTGGTACTAAAATGGAGCCGTAAATTACTTTTATTTTTAACGTCTCAATGGAAATGAGCCCCAAGTTCTATGCCTATGTATTGGTTTTGTAAAATGTGTTGCTTACAATGGAGCATAATCATAAATATATGAGCTGTGTATGTGTGATATTGAGATTATCAGTTGGTATAAACCATATCAACCTGTTGTTATGTGCACAATGGTAGAGTCAGGAAGTGCCTCTTGCATAGTGTGTGTGTGGATAGCATTCTTAATAAAGTTTACAGTTATGAAGACCTGTGCTTGATCTCCTTATACAAACTAAGATTAAACATGGTTTCAGAATAAGGAGTTCCCTGCTTCTATCTGAACTGACAAGCAAGGACTCTTAGGAATCCATAAGAAATCTTTGCAGCAAATTGAAAGTGTGAGAGTCAAGGCTCTGGCAGAGTGACTACAGCTTCTTCTCATGAACTGAGTAAGTGCATCATAACTTGTACAATTGACTTATTCTAACAGCACTAGACTTTTATATTAATACTGCATAATTCAGAACATTAAGATGGAAAAGTTAAATCCTCCACCAGAATTGAAAATGACTGGTAATGTGGAAGATGCTTGGCAGAGGTTTAAGCAAAGATTCCAGCTTTTTGAACCTTGTATTCGCACAGGAGTTTGTACCTGAAGATTCTCCAAAGGCTTTGAAGCTCGGTCATAGTATTCATTCCTTTTTTCTCTGAGTTTCAATTTGGTTTCTATTACATGTTTTTGTGGGAACCTTTTCCAAGGTTTCACAACTGGTACTCGTGTGACCAGCTGTCTGCCAAACAATAATTCTGCCGGTGACTTCCCACATTTTAAAGGAGTAGCTCTATAGCTAAGAAGAGCCAGACATGGATCCTCGTTTGCATCTGTTGCTTTACGAAGTATGTTTTTCACTATCTTTACTCCAGCTTCTGCTAATCCATTTGCTTGTGGATATCCCGGGCTGGATGTTCGATGTTCAAATTCATAGGTACTGGCAAAAACCCTAAACTCTCTACAATTGAATTGAGGACCATTGTCTGATATTATTACTCTTGGAATGCCATGTCTCGCCAAAATTGCTTTTACTTTTTTGATCACTGTACTTGCTGACTCATCTTCCAATAATGCTATCTCTGGGTAATTAGAGAAGTAATCCATTACTAAGATATAATGCTGATTTTTGAAAACAAACAAGTCCATTCCTAACTTTTCCCAGGGTGCCAACGGGAAGTCCGTATCAAGTATAGGCTCTTTAGGTAACTGAGGTCTGAATTTTTGGCAAGTCCGGCATTGAGTAATCATTGTCTTAATGTTTTGATTCATGTTTGGCCAGTATAAAATGTCTCTAGCTCGTCTTTTTGTCTTTTCTATACCTGAATGACCTTCGTGTAGTCTTTTCAGTATTTGACTTTGCAAACTCGCTGGTACAATTATCTTTTGTCCTTTCAAAAGCACCCCTTTTATCAAAGAAATTTCAGAAATGTATGGTCTATACAGTGATGGCATTAGTGTCTTAGATTTGCCACTAGAAACTGCTTTCTTCACTTGACTTAAAAGAGCATCTGTTTCTGTTGCCTGTTCTATTGCTGCCCACATTGCATGACTAAACGGGGCTGTCTTCAAGATCAGATTGACGTGAACAATCACCTCTTTCTGCAACTGTAAGTCCTCATTGTTAAATGGTAAGTAAGCTCGTGACAGAGCGCATCCGTTACCACCAACTCCTTACCAGGTATAAAATCCAAGGTGAAGTCATACCTTTGAAGTCTCAGCAACAAACATTGAATTCTTGGAGGTGCATCTATCAAACCCTTTTGATAGATGTGAATCAAAGGTTTGTGATCAGTTTCTGCTTAAAATACTCTCCCATACAAATAAACATGAACTTTTTCACATCCGTAAACTAGTCCCAGTGTTTCCTTTTCAATTTGAGCATATGATTTTTCAGTATCTGTCAATGTCCTAGATGCATAAGCCACAGGCATCCATTCCGATACTTGATTTTGAAATAGAACTGCTCCCAATCCATTTTGTGAAGCATCAGTTGACAACTTTGTTTTTGCTGTTGGATCAAAGAATTGTAGAGTTGGTGCAGTAGTAAGCATGTCCTTCAAAAACTTCCATTCTTTCTGGTGATTCTCTGACCATTCCCAGGCATAGTTTTTTCTGAGTAGTTGTCGCATTAGTACAGTTTTGTCTGGTAAATTAGGTATGAACTTGCCAAGGTAATTCACGATTCCTAGTAAGCGTTGTATATCTTGCTTATTTTCTGGCTGTGGCATTTCTGTAATTGCCTTAATCTTTTTCATGTCTGGTAAAACACCACCTCCCGTGAGTTGTTCTCCCAAATATTGAATTGAAGTTTTTCTGAATTGACACTTTGTCTTCTTGAACTTCAAATTATTCTCCTTAGCAACATCTAAGACCATCTTTAGCCTTTCATCATGTTCTTGCTTGGTTTTACCCCAGATCAGAATATCATCAATGAATACAGTTGTGCCTGGTATTCGTTCAAGAAGTTGCTGCATGGTACTATGAAACACTTCTGGTGCTGAACACAAGCCAAAGGGCAGTCGTTTGTAACAGTACCTCTATTAAGGAGTATTAAAAGTGCAGAGTTTCATGCATTCCTCCTCCAGTGGAATTTGCCAAAATCCTGAGGATGCATCCAGTTTACTGAATACAGTTGCTCCACTTAGCTCCCCAAGCAATTCTGGTTTTGTTGGTAAATGGAAGTGTTCTCTTAAGATGCTTTTATTCAGTTCCTTGGGATCAATACAGATTCTGAGACCCCCATCCGGTTTTTCCACCAACACCATAGAATGAACCCATTCAGTAGGTGTCCTGATTTTCTTTATAATACCTTTATCCTCCATCCTGGCAAGTTCCCGTTTAAGACGATCCCTTAGAGCAACTGGAACATTTCACATGGCATGCACTACTGGACGAGAACCTTCTTTTAGTTGTATTTTATGTTGCATTGGAAGACATCCTATTCCTTCAAATACTGCAGCATAGTCTGTTAATAAATGTTCTATGTCCTCTTCTTTATTATTTCCATCAATGGCATTTACCCTTTTAATCAGTCCTAAAGTTTCACACATTTGAAGACCCAGTAGTGCTGGTTTGTTTCCTGGAACTACCAGAATGTTCATTTTATGCGTTTGATTTCCATATTCCAGGAAAACACTGCACTGATAAAACAGTGTACAAAATAAATTTCATAATTTAAAAGAGTTATGTGAATATTAGTTTTTAGTAAACCCTGAAACATGTGCCTGAAACAAGCAAAAATATGTTTGTTAAAATATGAAGATCCAAAAGCTGTTCTAAAATGGTCTTCTGTAGACTGGAATACTGCCAAATTGCCTCCAAGCAAAACTTTACTGAAAAACCACATGATATCTAGCGCTTCACTATAAAGACAAATGTCAGATGGTAGCGCAACTGTGCCCCAAGCCCCATGACATTTGTTTTGTTATTGTATGCTTCTATAGAAAAAATAAAAATTAGAATTTTGAATGTAACATTTAAAAATGTGAATGTAACAATTTAATTTAAACACTGATTCCCACAAAATTGAAATTACATTTTTTATTTATTTATTTTGCAAAAACAAATGTTACATTTTTGCTAAACAATTGGCATTCATTTAGAACAAATACAAATCAATAGTTGTATCGATCAATTTTTACATTCAAAAATTATTTTTTGTTCTACTGTGTATGCAGAGTATTACAAAAGCTATATATATTGTTTATCTTTTTCGTTTACAATTAAATCATTGGATAGAAATCTGTGGTTCAGATGCTGATTGGCTTGAGTAACATATTTATGAAACTGTAAGAAGGTGGAGCTATGACTTTTTTTTTTAAATGTCAGAATTTTTAGAAAATGCGTATATAAATAAGTCATAATCCAATATGCCATCTGTCTGTTCTCGTATTTTTCTAAGTTACTAATTAGATGTACTTGGGTGTTTGTCTGAAAGTGTCCCCTTCTGAACTGATTGGAGGAGATCAGAGACCTATTTAAACAGCTTTGCATCCTAAGCTGACCTTGACACACCATATGTGTTACCCGTCTCTTCCGTCAGACAATTTATCTCTAATCTATGATAGAAATGTTTACCTAGTAAAAGAAAATGAAAAAGGCTGTTTTTTATGTATGTTTCTTAGCAGCTGTTCAGCTTTAATTTCATAACAGTTGCTTTTAATGCAGGTATCTTCTGCAGAAACAAGTCCATAGGTTTGGAAGCCAGATACAAGCCAAAACAGCAACAGCAAAATATGTGTTCGACTGGGTGTCCAAAAATAATTATTACCCAGATTTAGAATTAGAATGAATATAGTATCACAATTCTCACTGGATGCTTTAATTCACATTCATACAAAAAAACGTACCTTCATCTCTTAATAAGATGTGTGTTATAAAAGAACCAATTAGGGCATGGCAGGATATATGCAAGCTAAATAGACAGTCAACTCAAAAAAATGTATTATTTAAAACAATAGATAATCCCTTTATTACCCATTCCCTAGTTTTGCACATAAAACATGGTTATATTAATATAATTTTACCTCTGTGATTACCTTGTATCTATGTATCTTTTGACAGCCCCCTGATCACATGACTTTTTATTTATTATCTATGGACTTACATTTAAGCCAATTAGTGCTGTGTTGTGCACAACCCACAAGCGTGAGCACAATTTTATCTATATGGCTCACATGAACTAGCACTCGCCTGTTGTGAAAAGGTAATAAAAAAGCATGTGATCAACTAAATGAAACTGTCCGGTGGGCGGGTGCAACAGACAGCAGCAGCTCTAGGGAGCTCTGTGTATTTGGACTTCCAGAACTGTTTAAAAGTCCGTATATCGCCTGAAAAAGCTACACTCCTTGGCAGAGTATTGCTAATACTACTGCCCGGACCTGAATTAGCAAGGAGAGCAAAAGACCTACTCCCCCGCCATCAAGTATCCTTGACACACCAACAGGCAAGTGATCGCGGCTGCGATCGAGGGGTTTGGAACCCCGTGGAGGAATTGTTGAGTAGGCGGCGAGTATCAGGAACCAGCTGGTCACAGCCACTTCGGCCACATCTCGTCCGGACGGACCCAGTGTCTGCAGAGAGTTTGGCTGCTTTCTAGCCACGCAACGCGGTGCTGATCGCCATTTTGGATAACGGCTGGGTAGTGGAGCGGTAAGGCCGGATCCTCACAGATCCTCTGTTTTTTTCTGCTCATAATAACAGTTGACAGGCTCATGTGGGGAGAGTGAAGTTAGAGTTGCAGCTTTCAGAGTGGTGGGAAGTGTTTGCAGGCCACGTTACATATAAGAGATCACTTTTTGAGCCAGGATCTGCCACTTATTAAGGACTGTGACTAATTGTATGAACTTTGGGTAGACTCTCACTTAAGCCTCAATAGGCTAGGATAGCACCCCCACACCACGCTGTCATTATACACTGATATCTGGAAGGACCTTAAGCATATATAGACGGCTCACCGCTCCCAGTGGGGCCATTTGAGAGAATTAAAGATTCCCCCAACTAGTAAAGTCAAGAAGGAGCGAAATCCTCTCGCATCAGGGGAACAATATAAAGAATAAACTACTGTCACACAGGGCATTTTATTAGAAAAGTCAGGGAGGGGCAGAGGAGCAGAACCAAGCAAGTACATTTTTCTCATAGAGGTGCTTCTTTGATGGGGCCTACACAAATGGCAATGGAGTAGAACACCCCTGATCCCCCTCCCTAAGTTCCCCCCCCCCCCCCCCGAAACATCAACTTCAGTCCAATGGTTGTGGTATCCTAATTAGAATCGATAAAGTGGAAGAAACTGTTTTCATGTCATGAAGTGGATGGTGTTCCTGTGTACTTGTTATCATACTTTGTTCAGATTGCGTCCTATCTGGATTCTGCAGTAGTCTTTGCGGGGCAGTCACGTGATATTCATGCTCCTGAATTCTATATTGCTGCTTGCCTTACATCTGCAATAGGTGTGGGGTCGCTCACATTTCTGCATGCAAAAATATTATACACCATATAGCAAAAAAACTGACAAGATGGCCAGGAAGCAGTGTTAGCAAGAAAGGAGACTCAAGACCCAAGTAGAAGTTCATTCCCCGCCTACAACATCCTCTGAAGTGGTAGACCCACTACAACAGGATACACACCCTATTGTATCCCAGCTCTCAGCCCTCTTTCTTCCGAAAATAGAGCAGCTACAAACAGGGTTGGATACCTTAAAGCAAAAAGTGGGTGGGGAGCGCTCCAAAGGAGCTATGAGTTGGACTATCTGATTAGTGTGCAATGTGAATTAATTGAATAGAATGTTGTGCACTGTATAAGTGTCCGTGACTAAAGATGTGAATAAATTATTCTTTTATGCTAGAAGTTTCCGTGACTGGGTTACGTTTGTAAAAGTAAATTATGTGTAAAAATATCCGTGACTGAATTAGTCTATAGCATTGAGAATAAATCCTCAATGGTTATATTGTGACGTTGAAATTAATAAACAATTACGTGAAATAGATGTGTGCATAAGCGGGGATTGCATTTGGCACTAAAATAGTGCTATTATATCTTATGGTGTGTACCAATATCTAATGTGTCCCAGGGAATGTCTTAAATAAAAGTTTGCATTGACATCTGCAAGAATAATGTCGAAAAAAATAGGATGGCTCCTGATAAATGCACTAAGCAGTGCCCCGGTGCACAGTGTTTATGGTTGATTTACCTAATGTGTTGCTGCAGTAAAATTATAAACTGAGACAATAAAGTATTAAAAAATAAATTTACTATCTAAAATTCAGCAGATCACTGTTTATAAATTGTACAATACATTTGCAATAAAAACTTGTTACAGATAGCAGCTGTATATATTAGCAATAATAGCAGCAATGATAGCAGCAACAGATAGCGGCTGTATGTATTAGCAATAATAGCAGCAATGATAGCAGCAACAGATAGCGGCTGTATGTATTAGGATTGAAACATACAGGTGTACCGCAAATCAAGCATGCAAGTATAACGTAAACAGTTCTTGTGTAGGAATATAAGTTGTATCAATGGGTAAAAAAATCGATCTGTGATGATCTAAGGATAAAAGGTTATAAGTTGTGGCCACAACTGTAAAAATATCCGCAAGGATTGTATCCAAAAGGACTCTTGGAAAAGTTCTCTGTGTAACAGTTTTTCTGCTCAGAAGATAATACTTTTCATTAACAAGCAAATATATTAGAAAATAAATTTCAAGACAAAGGATATAAAGACAATATAATTAAGGAAGCAAAAATACAAGCTATGCAAAAAGATTGAACAGAACTATTACAATACACTAAAAAAGATGTCAGTAAAAATTCACATAAAAAAAAATATCCTTTATAACAGAATATAATGAGGATCATAGAATCATACAAAGAATCCTAGAGAAGCACTGGCATACAGGGAGTGCAGAATTATTAGGCAAGTTGTATTTTTGAGGATTAATTTTATTATTGAACAACAACCATGTTCTCAATGAACCCAAAAAACTCATTAATATCAAAGCTGAATAGTTTTGGAAGTAGTTTTCAGTTTGTTTTTAGTTATAGCTATTTTAGGGGGATATCTGTGTGTGCAGGTGACTATTACTGTGCATAATTATTAGGCAACTTAACAAAAAAACAAATATATACCCATTTCAATTATTTATTTTTACCAGTGAAACCAATATAACATCTCAACATTCACAAATATACATTTCTGACATTCAAAAACAAAACAAAAACAAATCAGTGACCAATATAGCCACCTTTCTTTGCAAGGACACTCAAAAGCCTGCCATCCATGGATTCTGTCAGTGTTTTGATCTGTTCACCATCAACATTGTGTGCAGCAGCAACCACAGCCTCCCAGACACTGTTCAGAGAGGTGTACTGTTTTCCCTCCTTGTAAATCTCACATTTGATGATGGACCACAGGTTCTCAATGGGGTTCAGATCAGGTGAACAAGGAGGCCATGTCATTAGATTTTCTTCTTTTATACCCTTTCTTGCCAGCCACGCTGTGGAGTACTTGGACGCGTGTGATGGAGCTTTGTCCTGCATGAAAATCATGTTTTTCTTGAAGGATGCAGACTTCTTCCTGTACCACTGCTTAAAGAAGGTGTCTTCCAGAAACTGGCAGTAGGACTGGGAGTTGAGCTTGACTCCATCCTCAACCCGAAAAGGCCCCACAAGCTCATCTTTGATGATACCAGCCCAAACCAGTACTCCACCTCCACCTTGCTGGCATCTGAGTCGGACTGGAGCTCTCTGCCCTTTACCAATCCAGCCACGGGCCCATCCATCTGGCCCATCAAGACTCACTCTCATTTCATCAGTCCATAAAACCTTAGAAAAATCAGTCTTGAGATATTTCTTGGCCCAGTCTTGACGTTTCAGCTTGTGTGTCTTGTTCAGTGGTGGTCGTCTTTCAGCCTTTCTTACCTTGGCCATGTCTCTGAGTATTGCACACCTTGTGCTTTTGGGCACTCCAGTGATGTTGCAGCTCTGAAATATGGCCAAACTGGTGGCAAGTGGCATCTTGGCAGCTACACGCTTGACTTTTCTCAGTTCATGGGCAGTTATTTTGCGCCTTGGTTTTTCCACACGCTTCTTGCGACCCTGTTGACTATTTTGAATGAAACGCTTGATTGTTCGATGATCACGCTTCAGAAGCTTTGCAATTTTAAGAGTGCTGCATCCCTCTGCAAGATATCTCACTATTTTTGACTTTTCTGAGCCTGTCAAGTCCTTCTTTTGACCCATTTTGCCAAAGGAAAGGAAGTTGCCTAATAATTATGCACACCTGATATAGGGTGTTGATGTCATTAGACCACACCCCTTCTCATTACAGAGATGCACATCACCTAATATGCTTAATTGGTAGTAGGCTTTCGAGCCTATACAGCTTGGAATAAGACAACATGCATAAAGAGGATGATGTGGTCAAAATACTCATTTGCCTAATAATTCTGCACTCCCTGTATAATTAGAAAAGATCCACTTTTATCAGACATTTTAGATCAACATCCAAATGTAATATACAGGAAAACACAAAATTTAAAAAGCATACTAGCACCCAGCCAGTTCAATAAAACCATAAAATTAAAAGAACAAGATCTATTAGGAAATAAACTACATGGTTTTTTTCCATGCACTAGTTGCAAAGCTTGTAAATTTGGTAAAAAAGATAAAGAAATTTTCAATAAAAACTTGTTACATCTAATTGTGTCTTTTATAGGGTGTTTGAAATTGTTGTTTGAAGATATGACATCTTCAAACAACAATTTCAAACACCCTATAAAAGTCACAATTAGATGTTCAGACACAAACATAATCTATTTAATACAATGCCAATGTAAATTACAGTATCTAGGACAAACGAGTCGACCACTGCATGACAGAATAAGAGAACATCTCTCTAATATAAAACGTGGTAATTGTAAACATTTACTCTCTAAACATTTTACAGAAATACACCAGAAGAAACCAATAGGATTCAAATACTGGGGCATAAAAAAAGTTGTAAATAACAGGGGAGGCGATATAGAGAAAATCCTGCTACTTAAAGAGGCAGAACTAATATTTAAATTCAATACACTGACCCCCAATGGCCTCAATGCTGAACTTAACCTCAATCCATTCATCTAGATAAATAACAGTAAAGAGTTGGACTATAAATAAATAAATACATATTCACTCTCTCTCACGATTTGGCTCTAACACTAATATATACACTACAATCGTCCACTTCACTAATAGCAAGCTAATAATAGCAAGAATTTATTGCAATATGGGAAACAACACATAAAACTCATAAGCCCTCTCTTTATATCTATTCTTTCATGTCCTCGTAACTATACACATAATTATACCTTAATTCAGTTTATAGAGGTTATATGATTACACAGATAATATACACACGTGCACACATACACTATTTTGTATATAATTATAGAACAAATGCACACAAATTTATTTTTCATATTCATTTTCATTTCATATTTTAATTTTTTCTTTTTATTTTCTTGGTTCAAATATCTTAATTTATACTCTGAGTCTTTAATATGTATATAAGATTGTCATCCATAAATGCAACAGAGTAACAAATATTCTGAACCAATCTCATCACCCCTGGGAGGAGTTCCCCACATCAATGGGACTATAAAGGAGCCGTACAAACACACAAGATCATACAGTCTTGATAAAGGCGCACATCCAGTGCTGAAACGCGTAGATATTGACTTTCAAGTGTGAACAGCATCGACTATAGCAAAAGAAACACAGGACCGCAATTAGAACACTCCCCCCACAACCCGACTACCTGATTGGACCTCCGAGAACCACGTGTCATCGACCACACACACGCTCGGGTAGGAAGTGTTTGCCGGGAAGTTTGAACGGTAAGACGCCGACCGGAGATGGAACTTAATCCCGCTACTTTTAAACACCTTTAAACACAGAGGCAACCTTCCCATAACCAGAATTCACGTCAGAGGAGGTAAGGCATATCGATAGTCGGGGTAGGGGGAGCATCGCTACAATCTTTCTTTCAAGCTTGAAATTGTATTTACTCTGTTACACAGAGAACTTTTCCAAGAATCCTTTTGGATACAATCCTTGCGGATATTTTTACAGTTGTGGCCACAACTTATAACCTTTTATCCTTAGATCATCACAGATCGATCTTTTTACCCATTGATACAACTTATATTCCTACACAAGAACTGTTTACGTTATACTCGCATGCTTGATTTGCGGTACACCTGTATGTTTCAATCCTAATATATACAGCTGCTATCTGTTGCTACTCTTTATATATGTATTAACCATTGATACCGCAACAAATTTGAATACTGTAACCAGCTGGAATATCGCAATATACATTGTAACAAGTTTTTATTGAAAATTTATTGTACAATTTATGAACAGTGATCTGCTGAAATTTAGATAGTAAATTTATTTTTTAATACTTTATTGTCTCAGTTTATAATTTTACTGCAGCAACACATTAGGTAAATCAACCATAAACACTGTGCACCGGGGCACTTCTTAGTGCATTTATCAGGAGCCATCCTATTTTTTTCGACATTATTCTTGCAGATGTCAATGCAAACTTTTATTTAAGACATTCCCTGGGACACATTAGATATTGGTACACACCATAAGATATAACAGCACTATTTTAGTGCCAAATGCAATCCCCGCTTATGCACACATCTATTTCACGTAATGGTTTATTAATTTCAACGTCACAATATAACCATTGAGGATTTATTCTCAATGCTATAGACTAATTCAGTCACGGATATTTTTACACATATTTTTACACATAATTTACTTTTACAAACATAACCCAGTCACGGAAACTTCTAACATAAAAGAATAATTTATTCACATCTTTAGTCACGGACACTTATACAGTACACAACATTCTATTCAATTAATTCACATTGCACTAATCAGATAGTCCAACTCATAGCTCCTTTGGAGCGCTCCCCACCCACTTTTTGCTTTTTGACTCTTGTATCTGATTTTGGGAGCATATCAGATTTGGGGAAGCAGTTGAGTCTGATATCAGTATCACCACACACACCCTGAGTAGGCTTAGATACCTTATCATCAGACCTAAAAATATTCTCCTCAAGACTTACCACAGTTGAACAAAAGGTGGCGGACACAGAGAGTCAGCAGAGAGAGGTGACGTTAAACGTCACCCAACTACAGCGGCAAAATAAAGCTCTTAGAGAAAAACTGGGTGACCTAGAGAATAGGTCCAGACGAAATAACGTTCGTGTGGTGGGTCTCCCTGAATCAGTCCCTGGCTCCACCCTTATTGACTTTGCAGAACAAGTACTCCCAAGGTTGCTAGGACTAGCACACGTCAACATACCCTGCGTGGCTGAAAGGGCACATAGGGTTGGATTGATCCAACAAAAGGAAAATCAAAAGTCTCTCCCCAGACAAATTATGATTAAGTATCTAAATTTCAAGGATAAGTCTCTAATCCTTAACCTCTTAAGGACATATGACGGAATTTTTCCGTCATAAAACAATTGAGCAAACAGAAAGCTGTGTCCTTAAAGGGTTAAAGCCTATAGGTAAACCATTGAATTGGTCTATGAGGGCTGCAAGCTACATCTATTCCAGGTAGCTAAAAAGAGGAGAGAGTTCTCACCCTATTGTATTCTAGACAAAGGAGAATCCATTGCCCTACTATACCCGGCTAGACTTAAGGTTCAGACTGCACAAGGACCAAAATTTTTTGAGGACACCAGCCAGCTAAAGATCTACTTGAGGTCTCTTGCTTCCAGTAAAAATAACCCGATAGAAGCGGAAAGGAGCGAGGAAGAGGAGGGCTGACATGACTCTCTACTGGATCTCGGTTGATCCTGATATTGTGACCTGAGGGTCCTGTACAATGGAGGACAACGGTATTCAAGGACTGAAGACTTTAATGCCTATGGGCAGAGTTATCATGCCACTTATGGCATATGTTACATATCCTTTTTGAAAACGGGGGGGTTCATTTTTGACTGTTTCACTGTTCAGCTGTTCATATCGTTATATTTGTTGTGTTTTACTGATTTTGACCTCTCTCTGAAGCTCAATATTATTGTTATTACTTGTCTTTATTCCTCTCTGGTTTTAGCTCAACATTTTAGCCTCCTCTGCTGGGAAACTGGAGGTGACATACCAGATAGCAGGATCTTTCTAAGCAGTGTCCCGGGGTGTCAAACTGTGAGTATATATTCTGTAGCCGCACAAAGCACACACTCTCCATTAATTGGGTCTTAAGAGCCCTATCATAGCTATGGGAATTTACATTATGTCCTGGAACGTGGGGGGGTAACATCTCCCATAAAGCGGAAAGCCATCTTAAAATATCTCAAAGAGTTGACATTGCCATATTAGAAGAAAAACACTTAAAACCCAGTGAGCATGAAAAATTTAAACAACAATGGGTGGGGAAGGTTATATACACCCCCTACGCGAGCAGCAGAGCCAGGGGAGTGGCCTTCCTGTTTCGGAAGAACCTTAGTTATAGGATCACTCAAACAATACTGGATCCACTAGGGAGATTTGTCCTCCTTAAAATTGTATTGGAAGGTCTGCCCTTAACCCTGGGAGGAGTCTATGGGCCCCACACACACAAAAAAGAATTCTGGAGCGCAATGAGGGTACACATACTGAAAGTAATACTGGGAGGAGATTACAATATAACACCACAAACACCGGCAGATAGGTTCAGGAACCCAAGTCTTCCTGTGTCAGGCCCTAGCAGACAATATAACACCAAACGAGACACCATAACATTAAACAAGTTTAAAAGAGCACTCCAGCTCACAGACATTTGGAGGGAGAGAAATCCGGAAGCAAAAAGCTACACATGCATTACACCCACGAAGGACACGTTATCACGTATAGACTTTTTCTTGACATCTCCCACTTTGAATGCGAGAATTATAGAAGCTGAGATAGACAATCCGACCATCTCGGATCATGCCCCAATCTCACTTAAACTCAAACTTGGACTAGTCAGGACTGGTAGAGAGGGGTGGTCATTCCCCCGATACTTTGTACATGATGCTAACCTCAGGAACTATTTGGTAGGTGAATGGCTAGCGTATGATAACCTAAACAGTGGGCATAGGGAGAACCCACCCCTCTTCTGGGAGGCGGGCAAGGCAGTCCTCAGGGGGTAGTGACCTCCTATGTAATAGCTGCCAGAAAATAGAAAAAACTTAGGCCTAGATTTAGAGTTTGGCGTTAGCCGTGAAAACCAGCGTTAGAGGCTCCTAACGCTGGTTTTAGGCTACCTCCGGTATTTGGAGTCATTAAAAAAAGGGTCTAACGCTCACTTTTCAGCCGCGACTTTTCCATACCGCAGAACCCCTTACGTAAATTGCGTATCCTATCTTTTCAATGGGATTTTTCTAACTCCGGTATTTAGAGTCGTGTCTGAAGTGAGCGTTAGACATCTAATGACAAAACTCCAGCCGCAGGAAAAAAGTCAGTAGTTAAGAGCTTTCTGGACTAACGCTGGTTCATAAAGCTCTTAACTACTGTACTCTAAAGTACACTAACACCCATAAACTACCTATGTACCCCTAAACCGAGGTCCCCCCACATCGCCGCCACTCGATTAAATTTTTTTAACCCCTAATCTGCCGACCGCCACCTACGTTATACTTATGTACCCCTAATCTGCTGCCCCTAACACCGCCGACCCCTATATTATATTTATTAACCCCTAACCTGCCCCCCACAACGTCGCAGCCAGCTACCTACAATAATTAACCCCTAATCTGCCGACCGCAAAGCGCCGCCACCTACGTTATACTTATGTACCCCTAATCTGCTGCCCCTAACACCGCCGACCCCTATATTATATTTATTAACCCCTAATCTGCCCCCCTCAACGTCGCCTCCACCTGCCTACACTTATTAACCCCTAATCTGCCGAGCGGACCGCACTGCTATTATTATAAAGTTATTAACTTCTAATCCGCCTCACTAACCCTATAATAAATAGTATTAACCCCTAATCTGCCCTCCCTAACATCGCCGACACCTAACTTCAATTATTAACCCCTAATCTGCCGACTGGAGCTCACCGCTATTCTAATAAATGTATTAACCCCTAAAGCTAAGTCTAACCCTAACACTAACACCCCCATAAGTTAAATATAATTTTAATCGGATCAGCCAATCGGATTGAACTTGATTCTGATTGGCTGATTCCATCAGCCAATCAGAATATTCCTACCTTAATTCCGATTGGTTGATAGAATCCTATCAGCCAATCGGAATTCGAGGGACGCCATCTTGGATGGCGTCATTTAAAGGAACCGTCATTCGTCGTTCAGTCGTCGGCCAGGATGGATGTTCCGCGTCGGAGGTCTTCAGGATCCTGCCGCTCCGCTCCGGATGGATGACCATAGAAGATCCCGCTTGGATGAAGACTTCAATCGGGTGGAAGACCTCTTCTGCCCCGCTTGGATGAAGACTTCAGCCGGATCATGGACCTCTTCAGCCCCCCGCTTGGGCTTGGATCAGGACATCGGAGGAGCTCTTCTGGATTGATCGGTGAACCTGGTATGGTGAAGATAAGGTAGGAAGATCTTCAGGGGCTTAGTGTTAGGTTTATTTAAGGGGGGTTTGGGTTAGATTAGGGGTATGTGGGTGGTGGGTTGTAATGTTGGGGGGGGTATTGTATGTTTTTTTTTACAGGCAAAAGAGCTGAACTTCTTGGGGCATGCCCTGCAAAGGGTCCTGTTCAGGGCTGGTAAGGTAAAAGAGCTTTGAACTTTAGTAATTTAGAATAGGGTAGGGCATTTTTTTATTTTGGGGGTCTTTGTTATTTTATTAGGGGGCTTAGAGTAGGTGTAATTAGTTTAAAATTGTTGTAATATTTTTTTTATGTTTGTAAATATTTATTTATTTTTTGTAACTTAGTTCTTTTTTATTTTTTGTACTTTAGATAGTTTATTTCATTGTAGTTATTTGTAGGTATTGTATTTAATTTATTTATTGATAGTGTAGTGTTAGGTTTAATTGTAGATAATTATAGGTATTTTATTTAATTAATTTATTGATAGTGTAGTGTTAGGTTTAATTGTAACTTAGGTTACGATTTATTTTACAGGTAAATTTGTAATTATTTTAACTATTTTAGCTATTAAATATTTCTTAACTATTTAATAGCTATTGTACCTGGTTAAAATAAATACAAAGTTACCTGTAAAATAAATATTAATCCTAAAATAGCTATAATATAATTATAATTTATATTGTAGCTATATTAGGATTTATTTTACAGGTAAGTATTTAGCTTTAAATAGGAATAATTTATTTAATAAGAGTTAATTAATTTCGTTAGATTAAAATTATATTTAATTTAGGGCGGTGTTAGTGTTAGGGTTAGACTTAGCTTTAGGGGTTAATACATTTATTAGAATAGCGGTGAGCTCCAGTCGGCAGATTAGGGGTTAATAATTGAAGTTAGGTGTCGGCGATGTTAGGGAGGGCAGATTAGGGGTTAATACTATTTATTATAGGGTTAGTGAGGCGGATTAGGGGTTAATAACTTTATTATAGTAGCGCTCAGGTCCGGTCGGCAGATTAGGGGTTAATAAGTGTAGGTAGGTGGAGGCGACGTTGTGGGGGGCAGATTAGGGGTTAATAAATATAATATAGGGGTCGCCGATGTTAGGGCAGCAGATTAGGGGTACATAGGGATAATGTAAGTAGCGGCGGTTTACGGAGCGGCAGATTAGGGGTTAATAATAATATGCAGGGGTCAGCGATAGCGGGGGCGGCAGATTAGGGGTTAATAAGTGTAAGGTTAGGGGTGTTTAGACTCAGGGTACATGTCAGGGTGTTAGGTGCAGACGTAGGAAGTGTTTCCGCATAGCAAACAATGGGGCTGCGTTAGGAGCTGAACGCAGCTTTTTTGCAGGTGTTAGGTTTTTTTTCAGCTCAAACAGCCCCATTGTTTTCTATGGGGGAATCGTGCACGAGCACGTTTTTGAGGCTGGCCGCTTGCGTAAGCAACTCTGGTATCGAGAGTTGAAGCTGCGTTAAATATGCTCTACGCTCCTTTTTTGGAGCCTAACGCAGCCTTTATGTGGACTCTCAATACCAGAGTTATTTTTATGGTGCGGCCAGAAAAAATCCGGCGTTAGATTTTCGGGTTGTTACCGACAAAACTCTAAATCTAGCCGTTAGAGAGGAACTACTACTGAAGCAATTACTCAATGCAAGAAATCGCTACCTGCGCAATCCCATAGAAGCAAACAGACTCAAATATAAAGATACTAAATTGCTAAGGGACACATTTCTATTACAGGGGGCAGCTAGAGACATGACAAGGGCACATGCTAGGTTCTACAGGCACGGAAATAGGACAGGTAGGTTACTCACCAGACTGACAAAACTGACCAGATGGCCCAGTCACATAGATCGGGGTTCGATTCTCTCAGACATGTCTGATATTCAACAAGCCTTTACACGGTACTACTCGGCACTATATAAGACCCAGGGAGTAGACATTGCACATAGGGACTCATTTTGGGAGGCAGTTATGCTTTCACAAATAACAGAGAGTCAGAAGCGCTCCCTGTACGCACGAATTTCAGTAGAGGATGTTGAGAAAGCCATAGAGAAACTGCCGTAGAAAAGGCCCCGGGACCGGACGGGCTCCTGGGGGAGTTTTACAAAATACTGCGGCCCGAGGTAGCAGGGGTGTTATCTGACCTCTTCAATGGTATCTTAGATGGGGGGGCAGGGTCTCAATGATTCACCGAGGCTAATATTAGTTTGATACTCAAGCCTAATAAGGATCCACTTGATCCACTCGTTACTTTTTCAACAAAACACTTACCATCATAAGCAACATCCCACCACAAGACTGCAACCTTTCAACTGCGCCCCCGGTCACCCCCTCCAACACTCTCAGTACCTTCCCCCCAACCACTGAGAATGAAGTGAGTTCCCTAATATCTTCCTCACACCTCACTACATGCCCCCTTGACCCTATCCCTTCACATCTAATACCCTCTCTGTCCTCTACCCTCACCCCAGCTCTTACTTACATATTCAACCGATCCCTTACTACTGGTTCATTTCCATCATCCTTCAAACATGCAAAGGTCACCCCCATCCTCAAAAAACCCTCCCTCGACCCCAATTCTCCTGCAAACTACCGCCCCATATCACTACTTCCGCTAGCTTCTAAAGTCCTGGAAAAACTAGTTTTCGATCGCCTAACACACTTCCTATCCTCCAACTCACTGCTTGACCCCCTGCAATCTGGCTTCCGTCCCCAACACTCAACTGAGACTGCCCTCACCAAGGTTACTAATGATCTTCTTTCTGCTAAAAACAATGGCCACTATTCTATACTTATCTTACTTGACCTGTCTGCTGCCTTTGACACTGTTGACCATCCACTCCTCTTACGGACTCTCAGCTCCCTTGGGCTCTGTGACATTGCCCTCTCCTGGATCCACACTTATCTCTCTAATAGGTCCTTTTCTGTCTCATTTGCTGGTGACTCATCCTCTCCACTGCCTCTATCTGTTGGAATACCTCAAGGCTCTGTTCTAGGCCCTCTACTCTTCTCTATTTATACTTCCTCGCTGGGTCAACTTATTAGTAGCTATCGCTTCAACTATCACCTCTATGCTGATGATACTCAGATCTACCTATCCGACCCGGCACTCTCTCCGTCTGTCCTTTCCCACATCAGCAGCTGCTTATCTGGCATTTCTTCCTGGATGGCCTCTCACCACCTAAAAATCAACATGTCCAAGACTGAGCTTCTTCTAATCCCCCCAACTAATTCTACTCCAGTTTCTAACTTTACTATCACTGTCGGTGACATCACTATCTCCCCATCACCCCAAGTCCGCTGCCTTGGAGTTACACTCGACTCCAATCTGTCCTTCATACCCCACATCCAATCACTCTCTTCATCCTGTCGCAACCACCTATGCAATATCTCCAAAATTCGTCCTTTTCTGAGCGCTGAAACTACTAAACAGCTAATCCATTCCCTAGTAATTTCCCGGCTTGACTACTGTAACAACCTACTAACTGGCCTTCCTCTCTCCCGCCTCTCCCCCCTTCAATCAATTATAAATGCCTCTGCTAGGCTAATCCACCTCTCCCGACGCTCTGTATCTGCCGCACCCCTCTGTGAGTCCCTCCACTGGCTCCCCATTCACAGCAGAATTAAATTCAAAATTCTCACTTTGACCTACAAAGCCCTTACCAATGCAGCCCCCCCATACCTGTCCTCACTCATCAACAAATATACTCCAGCCCATCCCCTAAGATCCAACAATGATCTACTCCTTGCCTCTTCTACCATCACCTCCTCTCATGCTAGACTACAGGACTTCTCTTGTGCGGCACCAACCCTCTGGAACGCACTTCCTCATGCTGTCAGACTTTCCCCCAACCTCTCCTCCTTTAAACTCTCCCTAAAGACCTTCTTGTTCAGGGAAGTCTATAACCAAATCAGTAGCTAATGAATTCCACTTGCCTAATAGTTGCCCTCATCTAACTTCACACTAACATCATTCCCACCTTTGCAGTCCCCACCTCCTGTTTCTCACCCTCCTACCCATTTAGATTGTAACTTCCCACAGGAACAGGGCTCCCAATTCCTCCTGTATTTGTTGTTAAATTTTGTCTGGTGTCTCATATTGTACTGTCCTTTTATCTTTGTTACCTATGAACAGCGCTGCAGAATCTGTTGGCGCTTTATAAATAAATAATAATAATAATAATAAATAATAATCCAGCATCATACAGACCGATTTCACTTATGAACTCAGATTACAAAATCTTAACAAATAGCTTGGCGTATAGACTGGCGCTTATCATGCCAGAACTTATCCGGGATGACCAGACAGGCTTCATTAAGGGGAGGTCGGCAGTTAAAAATGTAAGAACTCTCCAGCTTCTACTCACACACTATTGGAGTATCAAATCGCAAAAAATGTTCTACTTGTAGACGCAGAAAAAGCCTTCGATATTGTCCTCTGGGGATACCTTTCTTTCACCCTTACACAATTCGGGATTGAGGGCTCGTTCGTTGAGGCCCTGCAAACCCTATACACTAGCCCACAGGCTGCGGTGCTGGTGAATGGAACCCAGTCGCCACCATTCTCCTTAGAAAGAGGCACAAGGCAGGGGTGTCCTTTATCACCCCTGCTCTTCGACCTAGCCCTGGAACCCCTAGCAGCAAAAATTAGGTCGCAGACTGAGGGACTTAGGGTTGTATCATCCACCCTCATGTCACTCTTCGTGGACGACATGGTCCTATATGTGCAAAATCCTTGCTTGAATGTCCCCATCCTAATGGAGATCATAGTAAACTTTGGCCAAATATCTGGGTATAAGATGAATACCGACAAGACGGAGATAGTGTGGTTGACTGGTACTGATGATGCACCGGGTCTCCAATACAATTTCAAACAAGCAGGGAAGTTTTTTAGATACCTGGGGATTGAGCTATCACTAAATCCTTCGGATTGGTATGGCGCTAATTATACGCCGCTGAAGAGAGAGGCTACAGACTTAGTGGCGCATTGGGCTAAACTACCACTCTCACTGTCGGGCAGAATAGGACTTATCAAAATGATCCTCTTTCCCAAAATTCTCTATAAGATGCAAATGCTACCGTTGCTCATCAATAAGGAGGATCTGAAATTTTGGAACTCTCTGTTTTTATCCTTTATCTGAGCTAACAAAAAGCACAGAATTAGATCAGACCGAATGTGTAGCGCATCTGAATTTGGGGGCATGGCCGTACCGGACTTGGAGCTATATAGCTGGTCAACCCAAGTTAAATACGTCTTTGACTGGCTGATGGGGGGAAACCACTTCACTGTCCCAGACTTAGAAAGACAACTTACACACCCATGATCCCTGGCCATGTTGCCTCATTTACAGCCTACAAAACTGGACAAACATTTGACACAACACGCCCTAATACAACACCCACACTATGCATGGATGAAAATGTGTAATAGATTACAATTCAAGTATGAGGTAACTAGGTACACTCCGTTGCAGGGAAACCCCAATTTTATCCCAGGGATGACAACACGTACGTTTAAGGACTGGGGAACTCGAGGCTTGAACACAGTGTTTAAGATGTTAGAGGGGGATGGGAAGACGATACGCACATTTGCTTCTATACAAGAGTCATACACGTTACCTAGATCCCATCATTTTGCGTTTCTGCAAGCCAGACACTACATAGCGGAGTTGTTGGGGTCTGAATCTCTCCCGCAGAATGACAATACTGTCTACCAATTGGCTAATCTATTCTCCCAAGGGCATACCTCAATTTCTCTGATTTACAAAGCCCTGCTGGCACCTATCAATGAGAACACCAGGAAACACATTAGCGAAAAGTGGTCAGAGTTATTACACACCGACATCTCCACGTTGCAGGTTACACATAGTATCCATAGAGTACAGCGTGCAACATTGTCTATGGATATTAGGGAATCCCACAATAAGCTCCTTGAGACAGCGTACATTACTGCAAAACTGTATAAAATCTGGGACACTGAGTCTTCAGGGAACTGCCCACGCCGCATGCAAAATAATGCGGACCTCTTACATATGATCTGGAATTGCCCCAAGCTCACCAGGTTCTGGGGTATGACCCATTTCTGGTTGAAGTCTATTGGAATCTCGCTGGAGAGATTTACTCCACAGACACTTATCTTCTTAGAGTGTCAAAACACTAATAGGGTGACCACAATATTTGTGCACAATGTAATCTTGCAGGCAAGGAAGATTATCCTTAAGAACTGGTTAGCTCAGGAGGCCCCAACACTAAAGCAGTTAAAAAGAGAAATTCATCAACAACTACTTTACGAGCAGGCAGACACATTGGGAGACACCCAGGGACGCACAAAACGTTTTATGGGCAAGTGGGAGGTTTATTTGCATACACTAGATCAGTCGCAACAAGTGCAAATACTGTATCCAATTCGCAATACGAGCTACATCTTGGAGGCTCAATTGCGGGGAGAGTGGCAACTCGACTTTGAGAGTTACACTCCATGTTTGAGGAGGGGGACCTAGACAAATCGAGGCGCAGAACAGTGACACCCCGGGGTAGGGAGAGTTGAGTCAGACAGAGAGGTGGAGGGTTGGAGGGTAAATGAACATTAATAGAAAATGAGGTCACGCACTGACAAAGCTCAATGATATCTCTTATCTTTTATTGTTGAATTTTTCTTCTGTATGTTTCTTGTTGTTCTTATGTATAATGAGGTCACATGAGTGACTATGTGAACAGCCTACAATGTTTGTATCTATTGATTGAGATGCAAGTTGTTGTGTGACTTTTGCATAAATAAAGAATTTAAAAAAAAAACTAAATGAAACTATTAACCCCTAAACCTAACAACCCCCTAACTTTAAATTAAAATTACAACATCCCTATCTTAAAATAAATAACAACTTATCTGTGAAATGAAAAAAAACTAAATTTAAACCAACAATTAACCTAACATAACTACTATACTAAAATTAAAATAACTACAAATTAAATAAACTAAATTACACATTAAAAATACCTAACACTACAAAAATAAATTAATTCTAAAATTACAAAAAATAACAAATACTAAATTACAAAAAATAACAAACACTAAATTACAAAAAATAACAAATTAAATGATCTAAAATAAAAACAATAACACCTAATCTAATAGCCCTATAAAAATAAAAGCCCCCCAAAATAAAAAATAAAAACCTATCCTACGATAAACTACCAATAGCCTTTAAAAGGGCCTTTGTAGGGCATTGCCCTAAAGAAATCAGCTTTTTTACCTATAAAAAATGCAAAGACCTCCCAACAGTAAAACCCACTACCCAACCAACCCCCCAAAATAAAAAAACCTAAGTCTAACAAAAACCTAAGCTACCCATTGCCCTGAAAATGGCATTTGTATGGGCATTGCCCTTAAAATGGCATTTAGCTCCTTTGCATTGCCCTGAAAAAGGCATTTAGCTCTTTTAAAAAGCCCAAACCCTAATCTAAAAAAAAACACAAAAAAAAGTTAAAAAAAACCTAACACTAACCCCCGATTTTTGAAATCCTAGTAGCTGTTCAAATCAGCCAAAAGGATGAGAGCTACTCAAATTCTATTAAACTTAGTTTTTTTTTTCATTTCACAGGTAAGTTTTTATTTATTTTAAGATAGGGATATTGTAATTTTAATTTAACGTTAGGGGGTTGTTAGGTTTAGTGGTTAATAGTTTAATTTAGTTATTTGCGATGTGGGGGGCTGGCGGTTTAGGGATTATTAGGTTTATTTAGTGGCGGTGATGTGGGAGGTCAGAGGTTTAGGGGTTAATAACTTTATTTAGTGGCAGCGATGTTGGGGAGCGGCGGAATAGGGGTTAATATCTTTATTATAGTGTTGGCGATGTTGGGGTGCGGGGAACAGGGGTTAATAACTTTATTATAGTGGTGGCGATGTCGGGGAGCGGCGGAATAGGGGTTAATAGCTTTTATTAGTGGTGGCGATGTTGGGAGTGGCAGATTAGGGGTTAATAAGTTTAATTTAGTGTTTGCGATGCGGGAGGGCGGCGGAATAGGGGATAATAGGTAGTTTATGGGTGTTTGTGTACTTTGTAACATTTTAGTTATGAGTTTTGTGTAACAGTTTTGTTGCGCAAAACTCATAACTACTGATCTCAGATGGCGGTATGGATCGTGTCGGCATAGGCTGGAATGCAAGCATTTTAGTCTCACCGCACAACCTGTAATACCGGCGCTATGAAAATCCCATGCAAAAACATAATTTTTTTGAGTGCGGGATTGATGTTGCATTACAGGCTAAAATGCTTGCGGTATGGCTATACCGACAAGAATCGTAATGGCTGCGTTACGGTTTTTACGCTGAAATAGGCATTTTTTTTCAGCATTAAAACCGCAACGCAAAACTCGTAATCTAGGTGAGAGATAATAACTCATTTAAAACTTTTCAAAGTAAAGAATTTAAAATCCATAGTCACCACCTATTTGCCTTTTATCAAATTAGAAGTTATACCCATAGCTTAACTGAACTGATTTGGACATAATTGGAGTTTAGATTTTATGGATAAGGTCCTATTTTGGGCTGGTATCTTTTCTATTTCATTGTTATATAAATGAATAATGAATAAGAAAAGCATGCAAATACTCACTATATGTAAACAAAAATGGGATAATCTTTTAAATGTCAATATTAAGGACAATGTACAGTGGCGTCACTAGGGGGTGCGGGGGGTGCGGGCCGCACCTGGGTGACACCCTCCAGGGTGAAATTCAAAGAAATACAAAGTTGAGATGCATAGATTTTTTTTATTAGAGGGGCTGGCATTTGTGAACATTAGTGGGACTGGGGAAGTTGTAGACACACAATTTTTTTGCCCCTTGAGCCAGTACTGCAATTTCAACAAATAGTTTTCCCAGCTGCTTTTGCTTGTTTGTACTTTGCTTCTCCCCTGCCCAATTTCTCTATGAATGTTGTGGGCGTGCCGTGGGGCTTGCAAAGTTGAGCTGCTAGCCTAAACCTGCCTGCCTATCTGTGCTCACTGCTCAGTGACATGTGGAGCAGTGGAGTCACTCACTGCTGTGCTGTCTCTCTAAACAGGAACTGGGAAATCATGAGGGGATGCCTGGCACCTGACCGCATGACTGTTTGACACTGTCTCTAAAGTGAAGGAGCCACGTATGATGCCCACCAGACCTTTACGGTTACGGTACACTAAGTGCACACTGAACAGGTAGGAGGGCGGGTGGGGGTCTGGGGGTGAGCAGAGTGCAGAAGTGATTGGCCATAAGAAGCGGTAGGCACGCGGCCGGGGGCTGTGCACTGACAGACTTGGAACAGAGTCAGAGAGCAGAATTTTCATAGGTTGCGCACCTAAACATTTTCTTCAGTGATTTATTTTAGAGTGCTCTGTTTTTCTTTCATTTGATGCTCTGCTGAGCCAGGGAGCAGCTCTAAAGCATGAGCTTTATAATTAATGCAGTGCAGTTTACATATTTTGTATGTGTGTGTCTAAGTTTTTGTGTGTGTGTGTGTGTGTCAGTGTTTTTGTGTGTGTGTTTTTGTGTGTGTGTCTTTGAGTGTGTTTCTGAGTGTTTGTGTGTGCATTTGAGTATGTTTTTAAGTGTGTCTGAGTGTTTGTATGTGTGTGTGGCTGTGTTTTTGTGTGTTTCTGCTTTCTGGGGGGGGGGGGTGACACCATAACTTACCGCACCGGGTGACACCAACCCTAGTGACGCCACTGACAATGTATTGATCAAAAGTCTTAAGAGAGTGGACAAAACCTCTTTGGCGGTATACTATCAGGAAGCGCAGATTATATTAATTCATATGGCATATTTAACTCCAAATCGGTTGGCAATGTTTAACAGGGAAAAGGAAGCTTTATGTATAAAATGTGTATATAGTAACGCAAATGTATTACATTGATTTAGGTATTGCTACAAGATAAGAAAGTGTTAGTATAGAGTGTGATTCTGGCTAAGTAAAATATGTCAGATTGGAGTAAATATAGATATCCAGGATATTTTCTTGTTGCTTATTGTTTCAAGGTATAAAGGAGTGACTAGATTTATAAATATAAATATGTCTATATTAATTGGCAGAAAGATCATTTTAAAATTATGGACGTTCCGAAAGGGGCTCACTACTGGGGAATTAATGAAGGGATTTACGTAATCAGATTATAACAGAACAAGTTGATGCTCTCTTTCATATTGATCACCGTATTACTAGTTTTATAAAAAAATTGTGAAAATATATCTTATCTCAAGAGACAGGATTTCAGAAGTAGGTTTTGTTGTCTTTCTCTAATTCTAAAACGATGATAGAATTGAGGTTAATAGGACAATGGACTTTTGCTGATGAGGGAGAGGCTTAATAATTTAGTGGTTTTTTTTTATCTTTGCATATCAGCTGGTGAAAATAAAGAGACTTTGGGGCAGATTTAACAATCTCCGTATCGGCCCCTATGCCTCTGTTATCGCGCGAGCCTTCAGGCTCGCTGGAAACAAGAGTTAAGAAGCAGCGGTCTTAAGACCGCTGCTCCTTAATGCGTCCGCTGCTTCTCAAACAATCAGGTTGATTGACACCCCCTGCTAGCGGCCGCAAATCTGCAGGGGGCGGCATTGCACAGGTAGTTCACTAGAACTGCTTGTGCAATGATACGCTGTCAGCATTTATCGATGTCTAGCGGAAATGTTTGCTAAAGCGGATCAAAGAATGAGGTATTATGTGAAGATATTTCTGCATAAAAATACACGTAAAATATACTTTTAAAAATTCTAGCATAATTTGCACCTGAACTATAGGGATGAGGTTCTTAGTAAACATGGCTGAGTGACTCACGTAGCCCTGGGGCACATAACCTAAGATCCAATGAGATTAAAAAATGAATTCCTTCTCTCTCTGTTATCTACTTTTATTAATACCATGCATTCAGAGAGGGATTGCCTGGTATTTCAGCGCTGGACTGTCATTGGGCAGGCTCAGACTGATATGCTACAGTCTCTATGAAGGGGCATAGTGTGCTAAAAGAACGTGCACCCTGAGTTGCAATAAAAATGAAAAGGCATGGAAGTTATTCTAGCTTTTGTTCTATCTCAGGAGTGCTGTTCTCTCTCTTCTGATATTTATGCAAATTACTCTTGGGTCTCCCTAAGAGTAATGGGGAAACCAGACGTGGACTGCGTGCACACATGCCCTTAGAGAGATACAACCGCACCTCACTGATGAGGCCTACAGAAAGCGATCGAGTGGGGTTGTTGTTTCTCTTGTTTAGAGAGGAATTGCCTGGTATTTCGGCGCTGGACTGTCATTGGGCAGGGTCAGACTGATATGCTACAGGATATTTTTTCTCTGTGAAGGGGCATAGTGTGCTAAAAGAACGTGCACCCTGAGGTGTTACAATAAAAATGAGCAGGCATGGAAGTTATTCTAGCTTCTGTTCTATCTCAGGAGTGCTGTTCTCTCTCTTCTGATATTTATGCAAATTACTCTTGGGTCTCCCTAAGAGTAATGGGGAAACCAGACGTGGACTCCGTGCATACATGCCCTTAGAGAGATGCGACTGCACCTCACTGACAAGGCCCACAGAAGGCTGAAACGATCATCTGGGGTTGTTGTTTCTCTTGGTCAGAGAGGAATTGCCTGGTATTTCGGTGCTGGACTGTCATTGGGCAGGGTCAGACTGATATGCTACAGGATATTTTTTTCTCTGTGAAGGGGCATAGTGTGCTAAAAGAACGTGCACCCTGAGTTGAAATTGAAATGAACAGGCATGGAAGTTATTCTAGCTTTTGTTCTATCTCAGGGGTGCTGTTCTCTTTCTTTTAATATTTATGCATTCAAAGTAACATGTTATGTTTTCATGATGTAGCTAAATAACTCTATAGTTTTATGGAATATATTGGTACTCTATAAATGTACTATTATTATTAATAATAATAATAAAAATAATAGCCTAGTATGGAGTGTGTACAAATAAAAAGAATATCCCAAAAATGTTTTAAAATATTTAAGGCTCTGAGGCTCAGTTTCCATTCCCTTTCATATTGTATTAGCATTTCTAAAAAAAATATTAAAAAAGTAAAATGATCAATCTTGCAACATAATCAATGGAATTGTCTCTATCAGGGGTTTAATTAAGTGTAAAATCACCTCCATGGGAGTCGTATTGCTATTTACAATAAAGCATACAAAAGTATACCCAGCGTTTACTTTTGATTCTCTTTATTATAGATGCTGTAATATTAGATTCATTAGTTCTAGGCATATCTCATTTAGGGCTCAATCAAAATCTATTGGCTTCCGAAAACACTTTTTGGAATACCAGTCGAATTTGGAGTTGAGTTTCTCGAGTGATCTCAATGTAATATCATATTGTTTGTTAAAAAATCCAAACTGACGCACACAATAGCTCATTCACACCTCTTAAGATTACAGGAATACTCTATTCATGTGATCCCTTTTTTCACTCAGCAAGGAAAAAACTAATTTACATGTGTGACATTCAATTATTATCATAACAAGAAATCCTCAACAACAACAGTGTCACTGTGAATGCCATATGTATCTTGGGCGGATTGACATACTTCTATAGGCACTTCAGGACAACACATCTACAAATGGCTGATTTTATTTTTTATTTTTCATATTTAATAGTATTTCTTACTTGTGCTGTCATAATTGTCATAAACAGTACAGGGCTTATGAATATTGTGTTTTTAAAGGAGATCGCTTAGTTACCACTTTCAGAGTCAACTATTGCAATCTATTTATATCTGCGCCACTACTAACCGCTCTAAACGCAGCTTTCAGTTCATCTGGATGGGCAGAAAGTGCACTGTTTTTTATGACGATATGGGCATTTGACAAATTTATAAATTTTTACAGGCTCTTCACTTCTTTAAAACTGTAATTCATGACCCAGCTTCCTTGCTGTTTAGTATCTTCCTAAAAGACCCTTAACCCCTTAACGACCGAGGACGTGCAGGGTACGTCCTCAAAAAAAAGGCAGTTAATGCCTGAGAACGTACCCTGCACGTCCTCGGTGTGGAAAGCAGCTGGAAGCGATCCTGCTCGCTTCCAGCTGCTTTCCGGTTATTGCAGTGATGCCTCGATATGGAGGCATCCTGCAATAACCTTTTGAAGCCATCCGATGCAGAGAGAGCCACTCTGTGGCCCTCTCTGCACCGGAGATCGGTGGCTTCCTTCGTTGGTGGGTGGGAGCAGTACCGGGAGGCGGGTGGCGGCCATCGATGGCCCTGGAGATGTGGAGGGGGGCGGGATCGTGGGCGGGGATGCCCAGGGGCGCGCACGGACGCGCGCGCGTGCACGGGAGGGCGGGGGCGGGCGCGTGCACGGGGAGGGAGCGGGTGGGAACCGCTACACTACAGAAAAAGGCAATCAGTTCAAAAAATGTATAAAAAAAAAAATACGATCAATGAGATGGTGGGGGTTTGTGGTGGGGGGGGGGGTGTTTGGGGAAGCTACACTACAGAAAAAAAATACATAAGAAAGAAAAATAACACTAAGAAAGAAAAAAAAAAAGCCCTTTTTTGTGCAAGCTGGGTACTGGCAGACAGCTGCCAGTACCCAAGATGGCCCCCAATAAGGCAGATAGGGAAGGGTTACAGAGCTGTTTTGGGGGGGATCAGGGAGGTTGGAGGCTAAGGGGGGTCCTACACAGCAGAAGAATTATTTTTTTATTTTTTAAAAAAACCTAAACCCCCAAAAAGCTTTTATTTTAGTACTGGCAGACTTTCTGCCAGTACTTAAGATGGCGGGGACAATTGTGGGGTGGGGGAGGGAATGGAGCTGTTTGGGAGGGATCAGGGGGTCTGATGTGTCAGGTGGGAGGCTGATCTCTACACTAAAGCTAAAATTAACCCTGCAAGCTCCCTACAAACTTCCTAATTAACCCCTTCACTGCTAGCCATAATACACGTGTGATGCGCAGCAGCATTTTGCGGCCTTCTAATTACCAGAAAGCAACGCCAAAGTCATATATATCTGCTATTTCTGAACAAAGGGGATCCCAGAGAAGCATTTACAACCATTTGTGCCATAATTGCACAAGCTGTTTGTAAATGATTTCAGTGAGAAACCTAAAATTGTGAAAAATTTAACGTTTTTTTTTTATTTGATCGCATTTGGCGGTGAAATGGTGGCATGAAATATACCAAAATGGGCCTAGATCAATACTTTGGGTTGTCTACTACACTACACTAAAGCTAACATTAACCATACAAGCTCCCTACAAGCTCCCTAATTAACCCCTGCACTGCTGGGCATAATACACGTGTGGTGCGCAGCGGCATTTAGCGGCCTACTAATTACCAAAAAGCAATGCCAAAGCCATATATGTCTGCTATTTCTGAACAAAGGGGATCCCAGAGAAGCATTTACAACCATTTGTGCCATAATTGCACAAGCTGTTTGTAAATAATTTCAGTGAGAAACCGAAAGTTTGTGAAAAAATTTGTGAAAAAGTGAACGATTTTTTGTATTTGATCGCATTTGGCGGTGAAATGGTGGCATGAAATATACCAAAATTGGCCTAGATCAATACTTTGGGATGTCTTCTAAAAAAAAATATATACATGTCCATTGATATTCAGGGATTCCTGAAAGATATTAGTGTTCCAATGTAACTAGCGCTAATTTTGAAAAAAAGTAGTTTGGAAATAGCAAAATGCTACTTGTATTTATGGCCCTATAGCTTTCAAAAAAGCAAAGAACATGTAAATATTAGGTATTTCTAAACTCAGGACAAAATTTAGAAACTATTTAGCATGTTTTCTTTTTGGTGGTTGTAGATGTGTAACAGATTTTGGGGGTCAAAGTTAAAAAAAGTGTGTTTTTTTCCATTTTTTCCTCATATTTTATAAAATTTTTTATAGTAAATTATAAGATATGATGAAAATAATGATATTTTTAGAAAGTTAATTTAATGGCGAGAAAAACGGTATATAATATGTGTGGGTACAGTAAATGAGTAAGAGGGAAATTACAGCTAAACACAAACACCGCAAAAATGTAAAAATAGCCTTGGTCCCAAACGGACAGAAAATGGAAAAGTGCTGTGGTCATTAAGGGGTTAAACAAGATTGCGGAATCATGAATGGGTTTTTATAGGGGATGAGCCTCCATGCACACTAAGTAAAAAAAAGCTTATTCATAACAGTGCATATGTTATTGACTTTTTTTTTTTTATTTCTTAATGTTTATTGAATTTTCAAAAGAAGACAAATTACAAGTAAATGCAATAGCTGGTGAGAACTCACAGGTTCAGCAGGAAAAGAATTACATTTACATTATCGCCTCTAGTTATCAAGCCGTCAACCTCAAATACGCTGGAATTCCGCAGCGTATTTGTGGCGAGGCTGATTCGCCAAAGTTATCAAGCCCTTTACACCGGCAAAAGTAGAATTTTGTGACGTAAGCTTCGATCCGCCGGACTCAGTCCAACACAGATCGATTCTTACGTCACTCCAGATGTTCCGCACACAAGTTCGGCACAATCTTACTACTTTTGCTAGTTATCAAATGACTAGCAGGTACGCTCGGCACTTTTCCGGCCCAGCGTACCTGGTTTTCAATCCGTCCGCCCTGGCGGCGGATCCCATAGGAATCAATGGGAGTCTGACCATAGCGAAAGTTCATGTTCGCTGCTGCCCGACATCCCATTGATTCCTATGGGAGCTGTCTACACCTAACACCCTAACATGTACCCCAAGTCTAAACACCCCTAATCTGCCCCCCCTACACTGCCGCAACTAAATAAAGTTATTACCCCCTAAACCGCCGCTCCCAGAGCCCACCACAAGCTACATTATACATATTAACCCCTAATCTGTCCCCCCCTACTCCGCCGCAACTAAATAAAGTTAATAACCCCTAAACCGCTGCTCCCGGACACCGCCGCAACTATAATAAATGTATTAACCCCTAAACCGCCGCTCCCGGACCCCGCCGCCACCTATATTAAACTTATTAACCCCTAATCTGCCCCCCCTACACCGTCGCCACCTATAATACATTTATTAACCCCTATCCTGCCCCACCTAAACTGCCGCAACTATAATAAAATTATTAACCCCTAAACCTAAGTCTAACCCTAACCCTAACACCCCCCTAACTTAAATATTAATTAAATACATCTAAATAAATTTAACTCTTATTAAATTAATTATTCCTATTTAAAACTAAATACTTACCTTTAAAATAAATCCTAATATAGCTACAATATAAATAATAATTTTATTGTAGCTATCTTAGGATTTATTTTTATTTTACAGGCAAATTTTAATTTATTTTAACTAGGTACAATAGCTATTACATAGTTATTAACTATTTAGCTACCTAGTTAAAATAAAGAGAAATTAACCTGTAAAATAAAAACTAACCTAAGTTACAATTACACCTAACACTACACTATCATTAAATAAATTATTCCTATTTAAAACTAAATACTTACCTGTAAAATAAACCTTAAGATAGCTACAATGTAATTCATAATTACATTGTAGCTATTTTAGGATTTATATTTATTTTACAGGTAACTTTGTATTTATTTTAGCTAGTTAGAATAATTATTAAATAGTTATTAACTATTTAATAACTACCTAGCTAAAAGAAATACAAAATTACCTGTAAAATAAATTCTATCCTGTTACAATTAAACCTAACACTACACTATCATTAAATTAATTAAATAAATTACCTACAAATAACTACAATTAAATAAACTAACTAAAGTGCCAAAAAAAAAGCTGTTACAAAAAATAAGTTACAAACATTTCAAAAATATTACAACAATTTAAGCTACTTACACCTAATCTAAGCCCCCTAATAAAATAACAAAGTCCCCCAAAATAAAAAAATGCCCTACCCTATTCTACATTAAAAAGTTAACAGCTCAATTACCTTACCAGCCCTTGAAAGGGCCTTTTGCGGGGCATGCCCCAAAGAAAAGAGCTCTTTTGCCTGTAAAATAAAAATACTACCCCCCCCAACTTTAAAACCCACCACCCACATACCCCTACTCTAACCCAAACCCCCCTTAAATAAACCTAACACTACCCCCCTGAAGATCATCCTACCTTTAGCCGTCTTCAGCCAGCCGACCACCGATGGAACCGAAGAGGAGATCCGGAGCGGCAGAAGTCATCATCCAAGGGGCGCTGAAGAAGTCTTCCATACGATTGAAGTCATCATCCAGGCGGCGTCTTCAATCTTCATCCATCCGGAGCGGAGAAATCTTCAGACGAGCCTACGCGGAGCCATCTTCTTCCACCGACGACTGAATGACGAATGACGGTTCCTTTAAGTGACGTCATCCAAGATGGCGTCCCTCGAATTCCAATTGGCTGATAGGATTCTATCAGCCAATCGGAATTAAGGTAGGGAAAATCTGATTGGCTGATCCAATGAGCCAATCAGATTGAGCTCGCATTCTATTGGCTGTCCCGATCAGCCAATAGAATGCGAGCTCAATCTGATTGGCTGATCCAATGAGCCAATCGGATTGAACTTTAATCTGATTGGCTGATTCCATCAGCCAATCAGAATTTTCCTACCTTAATTCCGATTGGCTGATAGAATCCTATCAGCCAATCGGAATTCGAGGGACGCCATCTTGGATGACGTCCCTTAAAGGAACCTTCATTCTTCAGTTGGACGTCGGAAGAAGAAGATGGATCCGTGCTGAAGGTCTTCAAGATGGAGCCGTTCGTCATCGGATGAAGATAGAAGATGCCGCTTGGATCAAGATGGTTGCCGGTCCGGATCTCCTCTTCTTCCCGGATAGGATGAAGACTTTGGAGCCTCTTCTGGACCTCTTCAGCCGACACTTGATAGAAGACTTCAGCCGGATTATGGATCGCCAGCCCCTGCTTGGGCTTGGATGAAGACTTCGGAGGCTTGGATCAAGACTTCGGAGGACGGATCGGTGAACCTGGCATAGTGAAGATAAGGTCGGAAGATCTTCAGGGGCTTAGTGTTAGGTTTATTTAAGGGGGGTTTGGGTTAGATTAGGGGTATGTGGGTGGTGGGTTGTAATGTTGGGGGGGGTATTGTATGTTTTTTTTTAAAGGCAAAAGAGCTGAATTATTTGGGGCATGCCCCGCAAATGGCCCTTTTCAGGGCTGGTAAGGTAAAAGAGCTTTGAACTTTTTTAATTTAGAATAGGGTAGGGCATTTTTTTATTTTGGGGGTCTTTGTTATTTTCATAGGGGGCTTAGAGTAGGTGTAATTAGTTTAAAATTGTTGTAATATTTTTCTAATGTTTGTAAATATTTTTTTATTTTTTGTAACTTAGTTCTTTTTTATTTTTTGTACTTTAGTTAGTTTATTTAATTGTAGTTATTTGTAGGTATTGTATTTAATTAATTTATTGATAGTGTAGTGTTAGGTTTAATTGTATTTAATTGTAGGTATTTTATTTAATTAATTTATTGCTAGTGTAGTGTTAGGTTTAATTGTAACTTAGGTTAGGATTTATTTTACAGGTAATTTTGTAATTATTTTAACTATTTTAGCTATTAAATAGTTCTTAACTATTTAATAGCTATTGTACCTGGTTAAAATAATTACAAAGTTGCCTGTAAAATAAATATTAATCCTAAAATAGCTACAATATAATTTTAATTTATATTGTAGCTATATAAGGGTTTATTTTACAGGTAAGTATTTAGCTTTAAATAGGAATCATTTATATAATAAGAGTTAATTTATTTCGTTAGATTTAAATTATATTTAACTTAGGGGGGTGTTAGTGTTAGGGTTAGACTTAGCTTTAGGGGTTAATCCATTTATTAGAGTAGCGGCGAGATCCGTTCAGCAGATTAGGGGTTAATTATTGTAGGTAGCTGGCGGCGACGTTGTGGGGGGCAGATTAGGGGTTAATAAATATAATATAGGTGTCGGCGATGTTAGGGGCAGCAGATTAGGGGTACATAGGTATAATGTAGGTTGCGGCGGTGTACGGAGCAGCAGATTAGGGGTTAATAATAATATGCAGGGGTCAGCGATAGTGGGGGCGGCAGATTAGGGGTTAATAAGTGTAAGGTTAGGGGTGTTTAGACTCGGGGTACATGATAGAGTGTTAGGTGCAGACGTAGGAAGCGTTTCCCCATAGAAAACAATGGGGCTGCGTTAGGAGCTGAACGCTGCTTTTTTGCAGGTGTTAGGTTTTTTTTCAGCTCAAACAGCCCCATTGTTTTCTATGGGGGAATCGTGCACAAGCACATTTTTTAAGCTGGCCGCGTCCGTAAGCAAAGCTGGTATTTAGAGTTGCAGTGGCGGTAAATATGCTATACACTCCCTTTTTTGGAGCCTAACGCAGCCATTCTGTGAACTCTAAATACCAGCGGTATTTAAAAGGTGCTGGGGAAAAAAAGCATGCGTAGCTAACGCACCCCTTTGGCCGCAGAACTCTAAATCTAGCCGTTAGGGTTTATTTTACAGGTAAGTATTTAGTTTTAAATAGGAATAATTTATTTAATGATAGTGTAGTGTTAGGTGTAATTGTAATTTAGGTTAGTTTTTATTTTACAGGTTAATTTCTCTTTATTTTAACTAGGTAGCTATTAAATAGTTAATAACTATTTAATAGCTATTGTACCTAGTAAAAATAAATTGAAATTTGCCTGTAAAAAAAAAAAAAAATCCTAAGATAGCTACAATAAAATTATTATTTATATTGTAGCTATATTAGGGTTTATTTTAAAGGTAAGTATTTAGTTTTAAATAGGAATAATTAATTTAATAAGAGTTAAATTTATTTAGATGTATTTAATTAATATTTAAGTTAGGGGGGTGTTAGGGTTAGGTTTAGACTTAGGTTTAGGGGTTAATAATTTTATTATAGTGGTGGCGGTGTAGGGGGGGGGCAGGATAGGGGTTAATAAATTTATTATAGGTGGCGGCGGTATAAGGGGGGCAGGATAGGGGTTACTAGGTATAATGTAGGTGGCGGTGGGCTCCGGGAGCGGCGGTTTAGGGGTTAATACATTTATTATAGTTGTGGCGGTGTCCGGGAGCGGCGGTTTAGGGGTTAACAACTTTATTTAGTTGCAGGGGGCTCCGGGGGCGCAGGTATAGGGGGTAGAACAGTGTAGTTTAGTGTGGGTGCTTAGTGACAGCTTGTCAATAAAGCTGTCAAAAATCCGAAGAGCAGCGAGATCGAATGAGTGATAACTATCACAGTCCGCTGCTCATCGCCCCGTACTTGGTGCACGGCTTTTTGACAGATTTATTGATAACTTTGGCGAGATTTTTCAGGTCCGCGATGGCGATGGTAGGCGAGCTTAGGCGGGCGTATTGGGCCGGCGAAGGCAGGTAAGTAGACACGTTGATAACTAGCGGCCTATATCTTTTATATGAATTAACTTTCTGAAGATGGAAAAGTCAAGTCTCTGAATGCCAGTTCATCTCCAGTCCGCTCCAATTCAAGATTGGTATATTAGGCTGCTTCGAAAATAAAAGTCCAGTATAGTCTCATATATGAGACACGCAGCCAATTAAAATACCAGCTAAGATAAAATGCTAATCTAAAAGAAACAAAATAATCCAAGGATAAATATTTAAAAAGAAAGGTAATAAGCCTTGGCAACCTGTCAGTATGCTTTATATTTACTTTATTGTGGTGGGTATTTTATATTGGGATGTAGATATATATGGTACCCAAAACCTAACAGCTAACCCTTAGCTAGTATAGGAGTATTGTTCCCAGAGGCAGAGCATGTTATGATAAAAAGGCATTTGGTTTGTTTTAAAATAGGGAAGTCTTTCTAATATCAATGTGTTCTTTACTGCTGCTGACCACTCCTGAAGGGATGGGATATGCGCGGACTTCCAGTTTATAGGGATTAGTCGCTTAGCAGCATTAATCATTATTTGAGAGAGGCATCTCCTAATTCTACAGGGTATGTCTGTATATGCATTGAAGAGGAACCTATCTGGGGTTATGTCTAATTGTATGCCGATTGCTTTACATATTTGTGTGTGAATCTTTTCCCAAAAGGGACGCAGTTTATTGCAATCCCACCAGATGTGCCACATTGTACCCTCTTGTTCACATCCCCGCCAACATTTTCCATTGGCACTGGGGAACATGTGTTTCAGCCTACTCTGTGTTAAATACCACCTAGTAAGGATTTTTGTGTTTGTTTCTAGGGCAGCTGCTGAGTGGGCTGATTTAGCCGTCATTTTAAACCAGTTTGACCATGTTTTTGGGGAGATTTGTTTGTTCATTTCTTTTTCCCACTTTCAGGTGTAGCTGGGTACAGGGGGTGAACAAGCTCAAAGTATTCCGTTATACATTAGTGAAATCACCTTTTTCGGCTGATTTTGCATGCGGCACATGGTTTCAAATGGAGTTAACTGGCGCAACATGTCTAGCTGCTGTTTATGGGTATGTAAATAATATCTGACTTGGTGATAAAGGAACCATGAGTTGAAATGGGTTAATCCCTTGTCTAATAATGTTTGTCTCTGGACCAGGCTACCATTTTTTAACCAGCTCGTGCACAGGCAAATAATCTGACATATTTATGAGATGTTGGGTCTGATTTCTATGTGTTTGGGTTTCAAGTTGGAGATCCTTATTTAGGAGAGTGGTCAAAGGGGAATATGGTGTGGAGATCAGGGGATATCTATCTTGTAAGGTGATCCAATCTAGCCAAACTGTTTTAATGCATGGGAATGGATCGAGCAAGGATCTAGTTATTTGATGAGGAGACCAACACAGCCTCCCTATATGGGTAGTATTCAGCAATTGTGTTTCTAAGTGTATATTTCTTTTATAGGTGTTCTGACCCTGCCTGCACCACTCTATAACTCTATTTAGTGATATTGCCCATTTATAGGCTTGTAGATTAGGGACCCCAAGGCCTCCGTCCACCCTACGAGCGTAAAATGTGCTTTTTGCAAGTCTAGGCGGTTTGCGCTGCCAAATATATGAATTTATGATATTCTGTAATTTGCCTATTTCTACATCAGCTCCGGGTATTGGCAATGCCTGCATAACATATAGGGCTTTGGGTAGTAATATAATTTTAACCGATGCTATTCTGCCCAGCCATGAGATATGTTTGGGTAACCAAGAAGAAATCAGGGAGAGAAATTGCCCTTGAAGATGGCCATAATTAAGATTACGTAATTTTTCAATATCAGTAGATATATGGATACCCAAATACTTCAATGCTGTATCTTGCATTTTAAAAGAAAACTTCTGTTTGATCTCATTAATATCTGTTTCAGTGAGATTGATTGGGTAGATCTCAGATTTTAAACAATTTACTAAAAAATTTGATACTGCCCCAAAATTCTCTAGTTCAGTTTGGACAGCTGGAATAGAAATTAGGGGGTATGCCAAAGTCATCAAGATGTCATCCACAAACATTGACAATTTGTATGTTTGATCTGCTATAGTAACTCCCTGTACGTGTGGATTTTGCCTCAATTTTATGGCAAGAGGCTCTAAGGAAAGGGCAAACAGGAGGGGGAGAGGGGGCAGCCCTTTCTAGTGCCATTGCGTATTTCAAAGGACTCTGAAAGAGTGCCGTTGACTTTCACTTGCGCGGTAGGGTTAGAATACAGTGCCAAAATTTGATCTATAAGTTTAGTGGGGAATCCGAATTTAATAAGGGTGGATTGAAGGAATGTCCAGTCTAAGCGATCAAATGCTTTTTCTGCGTCTGTGGAGAAATATATGGAGGGGATTTTTGAGTTTTTAACGTGGTCAAGGATGTTGATTATTCTGCTGATGTTGTCCTTGGCCTCTCTGTTCGGGACGAAACCGACCTGGTCTCCTTGGACCAGTTCTGGTAGGAACTTATTTATTCTATTGGCCAGTATCTTAGCATAAATCTTCGCGTCTACGTTGAGCAATGATATAGGCCTAAAATTTGCTGGTTTCTTTGGAGGTTTACCTGGCTTAGGAATAACAGCAATGGGCGCCTGAAGCATTGTGTCCGGGAAAGGATTGGTATGTGATGTGCGGTTAAATAGGGTTAATAGGTGTGGGGATAGTTGGGTTACGAATGTTTTGTAGTAGCGGTTCGAGAAGCCATCTGGGCCTGGAACCTTGTCGTATTTTAAATCTTTAATAGTATTCATTATCTCAGAAATGGTGATAGGGGATTTTAAGCTCTCAGCGTCTTCAATTTTTAGTTTGGGTAGTTGGATTCCTTCTAGATAAGCATCGCATAGTAGCTTGTGTCTATAGTGATCTCTTTTAGGAAAGAGGTTGGATAGCTTATGGTAAAAGAATTTGAATGATTTGCTTATCGACAGTGTGTCCTCTATCTGTCCTCTCTGCTCTTGTGTGAGGGCATGTATATAAGTTTTGGATCAATGTTTTTTTCAAAGCTCTGGCCAGCATTTTGCCAGATTTATTCCCTTCTCCATAATATTTCTGCTTTAGATATAGTTGGTGTTTTTGGGTTTCAAGTTGAAGATGGTTGTTTAATTTATTGCGCTTATCTTTTAATGCATCTTGCAGGGACTGGTCTGAAGGATTAATTTTCAGCAGGAAATCTGCTTCTATTACTTCTTGGGCTAAGGCATTATATATGTTTGTGGATTGTTTACGTTTTTGGGCTTTCAATTTAATGAATTCCCCTTTAATATAGGCTTTATGTGTTTCCCAGATCGTTGCTGTTTTCATATCGGGGGTGTTATTTACAGAAAAATATACATCTAATTGTGTAGATATCTTTTCTATTAGTAATGGGTCAATTAATAAGGAGTCGTCTAAATTCCACATAAAAGGTTTTAGTGGGATTGAGGGCCATCATATGAAACATTCTACCCTAGAGTGATCAGACCATGAGGTGTGTTTGATATTGACTTGCTTGATAAGTGATAAGGCCAAATGATCTGCTAGAACATAATCTAGTCTGGAATAGCTCTTTTGATGGTTAGAAAAGAAGGTACAGTCCCTAATAAGGAGGTGAGTGTATCTCCATGTATCATGGAGTGTGAGAGTTTTAAGATTTTCCCAGATGTTGCGCAGTGCCTTTTGGTTAGAGCGGGTAAGTGGGTTTGAGCTGTCTACTTCAGGGACTAAAGCTATATTAAGATCCCCTGCGACTATAAGAGGACCTTGAACCCCATCTAGGATTTTGTTAGTGATGCAGGAGATGAAGGCCTCTTGGCCTGTGTTGGGAGCATAAAGGTTTACTAGAGTTATTGGCTTACCAAATAGTAATCCTGTGATTCCCAAGTAGCGTCCTTCCTTGTCTCTGTCTAAGTGTATTAATTTAAAGGATAGAGATTTATGTATCAAAATACTAACTCTGTTTGTTTTTGTTTTTTCATTAGTGCTATGGTAGTGTTGTGGGAAATGATTGGAGAAGTACTTTGGAATCTTATGCGTTTTAAAATGTGTCTCTTGTAGCATTAAAATCTTCCCTCCATTTTTACGTAGGTCTTGGATCCCCAGGGATCTTTTGTTAGGACAATTAAATCCCTTTACATTTTGAGTGACTATCTGAATATTCTGCATTGTGTTGTAAATCATGTTATTAGTGGATAATATGGAACATTATGCAGGGCAGGTTTAGACAACAAAATAAATATAATTTCAAAAATGTTTGTCTTGAATGCTAATTCTCCTTGGAAAATAATGAAACAATAGAAAAAGATAAACAAAACATTATTCAACACATGTGGTGCACAACAGGTGTACAAGAAAATATGTAATAACATATCTCTAATAATAGGGGAAGTATCCCCGGTTGGGCATAGTTGTTGGCCTAAATATAAATAACTTTAATGAACTTAATGAACAGACTGTTATCTTAGCAGCTTAAAGGGTAATACATTAAAACATTTAAAGCTAGATTAGCAGATGAGGTATATATGATAATAAATATCAGCGAGATACTAAGAGAGAAACAATAAGATCTGAAATACAATTAGGTAAATATACACATCCCTTCACAAGGGAATTTACCGTCCTTCAGTAACAGGCTTGACTTTCTTGTTATCTCCCTGTGAAGCCTTCTTTGCGGGAACTCTTTGCCATTCAGGCCTCTGAGGAAGAGGCGTAGAATGTTGTTTTTCTCTGGAAAAGTTGGGCTGGGTTGGATCTTGTATGACAGGAGGGGATATTTCCAGGTCTTTGCAGATTCTTCCAAAATCTTCTGAAGTGTTGCATATCCATCTTCTTCCCTTCCAAATAACTTGTAAGTTAAAGGGGTGTCCCCACCTATATGGGATGTTGTTTTGCCTTAGCTTGGAGGTCAGTGGGCGAATGTCCCTTCTTTTTTGCAGGGTCCTTGGAGTCAAATCCTCAAAGAGTTGTAAAGGATCTGTCCTGAAAGTTATAGGGTGCTTTTCTCTTGCCTTCTTCATAATATTCTCTTTGATTGGGTAGCAAGACACTCTTACAATGATATCTCTTGGCGGTTGGTCCCCCAAGGGTTTTGCTCAGAGGGCTCTATGAAATCTATCCAAGGCAATTGTAACTTCAGCATCTTCATCTGTCAGATATGAAAATAGGCCTTGTAGATAGTCTTCCAGGGCATCCGGAGCAGTGGTCTCTGGGACTCCCCTAATTCTTATGTTGTTCCGGCCACTTCTATTTTCTAGGTCATCAATTTTGTTCTCAAGCTGGAAGATAGTCTCGTCTTGCTGAGATATTTGTGATTTGATTGAGGTAAAATTGGCACTGAGTAGGTCTGAATCTCCCTCCAGCTTTTCAACCCTTTGGCCGACATTTGTCAGCTCTTTTTTTATCTCCGAGATTTCTTCTCTGATGCATTGCTTGACTTGGCATACAAGATCAGAAAAATCTTTTTTAGAGGGGAGTGATTTTAGAAGGGCTTTAGGTATTGTTATAGCTGAGTCTAAAGCATCATCTTCTGATTCTGAGGATGGTGAGGAATCTCTGCTAGTAATGACTGGAGGATTTTTTGTGTCTTGGAAGGAGCCTCTATATGTTTAAAGAAATCATTCACTGTTGGTGTGGAGGTGGGTAGTTTTTTTTATTGCTTGTCCATCTTGTTCCCTTTTTTGGGGGACATATTTTTTAGATAGTAGGTGGTGCAGTCCTATACTCCACTCCTCTCGAAGCAGAAAAAAACCCTTGTAGGTTTCTTTTACCAAAATGTAGTGAGGCAAGTTTGTCTGCAGATCAACAAATTGTATAAGTCCCAGATTTCTGGAAAATTCCAGATCAAGATATTCGTTAATTTAGACCCCTTTAATATTCATATAGCTATGGGCGCAGGGGGGTATGCTGTTTTGTTAGTCCAGCAAGACAAGATATGTCCCCGGTGCAATTCTACTTTCGGTTTGTGTGTGTGATGCAGCTGCAATACTCAGGAGGCCAGATTTGCGTAGTAAATTATCTGCAGAAGTCTTATGTCATCTTCCCATTAAAGCTCTGTTTCAGGATCGGTAAGTATAGATATTTATGTAGTCAGGTTTTTATCGCCACATGACCTCCATAATGTTATAGGCCGTTATTTGCATCAACTTGTAGGCTGCAAATTAGTGTGTAATTAATTGTAAATACCTGGTGTTGCGTGATGCAGTTCTATGGATCGATGATGCAGATCTTGTTTGCTCATTGTAGTGTTCCAGCACAGCCTATGTTTCAGGCCCACGTGTACTGCTCCGTATTTTGGAAAATGCGTAGGTGCCGATCTTGGTTTTTACCTAGTGATTTTCGCCAGATACACTTCACTGCAATATCACTTTAGTACCTCGCTGCTTCCCATATTGTAAACCATAGGAATTGTGGCCATAAAAGCTCTGATATTGATATTGATATTGTTTTTGCCAGTTAGGGATCCAGGAGCTCACTTGCGTGCAGCCTTCTCCATCGAGCGCTGGCTCCGCCCCTCCATTATTGAACTTTTAATGTGGAACACCGTGAGTTTAATAATATATGTATGATCGTGAACAAGCTTAATGTGCCTTTAACAAACAAGACAAATCAATATAGTTTAAAAGAATCCTCGTAAAAGTTGTCAAACACCCATATAGCGATAGGAGAACATTGCACAGTCTGCCCATCCAGATAATAAAGATGCATTTATAGGGGTTAGCAGTGGTGCAGATGGAAATGGATTGCAATAGTTAACAATGAAAATTGTGACAAAGAGATCTCTTTTAAAAACCTGATTTTCATAACACCTGTACTGTTTGGGACAATCATGACAGTGCGAGTGAGAAATCAAATCAAATTGAACAATGAAATATGAAATCACGTCATTTGTAAATGTTCTTGTCTAGAAGTTATTTTCCTGCAGATCCACATAGCTGTACTTGATATTGCGTAGTTTCACATTTATACATGTATGTCATTTACATATGTATATAAAACACTGAAATGGACTGCACTATAGGAAAATTATAAAGGCCTGTGTTAACCTTGTTTGTATCTCAGTTTGTTTAGTTGAAAACTAGCATGTGTGGCTGTAGGATAGGAGCCCAAGGTAGGTAGAGAATTTGATGCGGTCCTGGACATATCACTATTTAGCCAAATACTGTAACTAACTCTTTCCTTTTAGCATTAATCTAGCTGTGTGTATGTGTTGTGTTTATATTATTATGTCATTTTTTTCTTGTGGGCTTTTCACAGGAAAAACTGCTGAGTCACTGAAAGCAAATGCAGCTGCCTGTGAGTGCTGGCGAGCACCCAGAGCTGTGAGTTTTTCAGTGGCATGATATGTGTACCCACAACATTTTGAGAGTGAAGTCCATTTACATGTTTTGAATGTCTCAAAGGAAAATTACAAAGGCCTGTGTCACCCAGGGAGGAATAAACATTGACCTGGTCCTTGGCCTATCACTATTTGGCCAAATGTTGTAACTATTTCTTCCATTTTGCTATTAACCTATCAATGTATCCTTCCTGGTAAAATATTTTATAAATAAATAAATAACCTAGCAAATCTAAAGTTTGCAGGAGTATATGCCAAATAATTCAGAAAAAAATATTTAATGAAGTAGTATGGCTTGTGATAAATGCAAGTGCATTATAGTTTTTGCTTTTTTGTCTACAGAGCCGATAAGATATTGTTTTAAGGACAAATTCAAAGCTGTGATATAGCTGTTGACATTCATGCTATTAAATGCATGTTCCTCTTGGGGACAGCTACTGGTATAACCGCTATAAAGCAGGCTAGGGTAACAAGTATTCCCATTTCTATTTGCTACAAGGGCAAAGCAAGTCATTGCAATATGTATATTCAGCTTTGGCTACTTGGCTGCTATACTTGAATAGTAGCTCAAATAAAGATAATTAACATTGAAGACTTTATTTTAGTTTGGCCTGTCCCCCTTTTAGATTCTGCCTTTTGCAGTAGCAAACTGAGTGATATCAATTCAATTAGATAGAGAGGCTTTGTAATGTATGTCTTACTGAAAAAGAAAACTAGGCAAAAACTAGGATTCAACAATATGACAGAACCACAACTTTAAAATTAATATTTCAAGAATTAACTACCTTTGAAAGAAATTAAGAAGTACTCAAAACTAAGTAATCTTGATATCACATGGATATGAGAGAACAAAGAGTAGAGCTTAAGACAATATTTTTATGATTTAATCACTTGAATACTCATGCCCTTTTAACACATCATAGGCGCTGATTGGTTACTACACCTTAGGAATCGCAGTTGTCATTTTTATCAGAGAAAGAAGGCTGTTCATTATAGACTATTATATCCGAAGAAAGTTCACAATGCCGAGGTATTATAGTGCACTTAAGAGTTATGCACCTACCAGACTGTTATCCCTCCTCGATCAAACTTTACAGTAGATACTATGGGGTCTATTTATTAGTGTGCGAGCAGGCATGATCCAATATTGCGGATCATGTCCGCCGCACATCGATAAATGTTGACAGCATACTCTGTCGGCATTTATCATTGCACCAGCTGTTCTGGTAAACTGCTGGTGCAACACTGCCCCATGCAGATTCGCCAGCCAGCAGGGGGTGTCAATCAACCCGATAGTATTGGATTGGGTTGATTTCTGGTGATGTCTGTCCACCGCCTCAGAGCAGGTGGACAGGTTTTGGAGCAGCGGTCTTTAGACCGCCGCTTCATAACTTGTGTTTCTGGCTAGCCTGAAGGCTCACCAGAAACACGGGGATTCAAGCTCCATACAGAGCTTGATAAATATAACCCTATGCATTCTGGTATGTAGCGATCTCCTGTACACAAGCCTCACATTAACATGTGCAATTTTGGAATGGGATGTCCAACAAGCTCATAAAGGTGTGATGGACAGCTAACCAAATACTTTTAGTCATGTACTGTATATATTCCGGACAGTTTAAGGATGTGGCTAGGACATAAATACCATTTTGACTAAATTAATGAAGGAATGCCATATTGAACAGGGGACGCTCATAAACTTGATCATTGGAAAAACTGGAAAAAAAAATAACTCTCTTCTTAGGAACAATTAAGTTATTGAAAAACATCCTGACCCTTCTTTTGTGGATGTACAAACTGAATGACCCAATGATCTACAAGTATATCATGTAACCCTAGAAAACATTATTTTTTACCCAAGGGTATGGTAGACCATGAGAGACATGTTCCTGGAAAAGTCTCAACCAACCATCTTAAGGGAAAGACAGATTAAGGGCTCCATGTACTAAGCAGTCAGCGAGCTACCCGCAGCAAATCTCGCGGCAAAACTCGCAAACTGATATGTACAAAGTCGTCAACTATGTTCAAACTCGCATCTTTAAAATTGCGAGCGTACTTATCCGCCAAACCTCGCTACCTCTCCATTTTTCACTGTAATTAGACACATTTGACCACCAACTCGCCAAAAACGAATGTACTAAAAAATCTATTTGTCCGCTCGCTACAATTTCCGCTCCCACCTCGTTATTTTTGCCTCGCCACCTTTTAGGTGGCGGGCAAGGTACAAAACAATAGGAAAGTCAATCTAGATGCCAGTCTAGACATATATAAAAGGCAGTAATATCAGCATTGTACAGCATAACTGGCGTCTAATTTGTCTCTCATTTCCATGTACATAAATTGCGCCAAATTTGTCGACTGTAATTAAAGAGTAATCTATATTTTAAATTTGTATTGTATAGTTGTCAATCTTTATAATTATTTTTATATTAATATTTATATATTATCAGATCCAGATGAAGCCATATCCAAATTGTAAATAAATATTACAAAAATAACGCTCTGTTATCACTCTTCAAAAAATTTTGAACAATAATAAAGTTGTTTAGATAAGTTGAACTTTTATAGGAGCAAAATTCTATTCCCGCGACTACTATGATGTTCGTGACACCTTGCATGTCACGTGTTAATAATTGGCCAGACAATTCAACTGAAAGTTAAGTACATCAGCTTAGTCGCGGCCAGCGAGGCGTCAAATTTATCAATAATCTGCCACTGCTCGCGGCGGGCTAGACTTGTCTATTTATTGGGGGATTATTAGTACATAGTGACAGCGGACACCATTTCGCCCGCGGCGAGTAACGGCGAGTTTATCTGCGTCTAAAATGACGGATGAATTGACGGCTTAGTACATGGAGCCCTATGAGTGGCTTCAGCAACACTTTGGGTTTAACTTGTGGTGCCTTCTTGGAGTTTCTGGAATTAGATTTCCAGGCAGACTTCAGAATGTTAAAAGTAGTTTCTGAGATGAACCTCCCTTGGTATTGTTAGGACAAAAACAAAATGTACTGTTATAGGGAATGTCCATAAACAAATATAATGTCCACAAAAATATAACCATTTCCTGTGGACCATGTCTGCCATCCACAAAGTGCAAAAAGAAATCCAAGCACCGCCTTATAAAAATAATACGTTTCTCTGTTCAGGATTTTAAAAAGCTGTATGACACATATTTTTTCTAAGTATATGTGATTACAGCAGAATATGCTGAAACGCGTCAGTTCCATGGTTTTTGTACTGCTTCTTTTACCTTGAGCAACATGCTCATAATCAGTTTTCCCCTTAAGATGGCTGGTTGAGGCTTTTCCATAAACATGTCTCTCATGGTCTATCATACCCCTGGGTAAACAATAATGTTTTCCAGGGTTACATGATATACTTTTTTCAGGACTTTTACATGACTTGTGTTAACTTTTACCTTGAGCAAGGTAAAAGAAGCAGTACAAAAAGTACGGATCTGATGAGTTTCAGAGTATCCTGCTGTGATCATAGAAAAAATATGTATAATACAGCTTTTTAAAATCTAGAACAGAAACGGTTGTAGTCTTTTCAGCCAAATGGAAAATTGCCCCAAAAGTGTCACAACAAAATGAGATTGACAATTCATTCTCAAATGCTAATATACTAAATAATCTAATCAACAGAAGAATATGCAAATTTTCACTTGAAATATCAGATTTTTAAACCCTGAGTGAGCCTGAGAAATCAAAGGAAACTATTCATCTACATCTCTTGGGCAATTACCATAACAGTCAGAAGAAACTGAATGATATGATTTGCTACCATGCTTTTATCTACTAGAATTGGGAAATATTGATCACTCAGACCTTAGGACAGAGGACTATTTTTACAAAGAATAACTGAAGTTTATATGGTAAAATTAATATTAGATTGTAGCAAGTGTGACACAAAAGAATAATGAAAACCTTGCTCTCTCTAATTTAATTACTTGAAGGGTAGGGGATGTCATTGTGAAAAGTATAACATAACTTAAAGGGACAGTCTACACCAGAATATATATTGTTTTAAAAGATAGATAATCCCTTTATTACACATTCCCTAGTTTTGCATAATCAACACAGCTATACTAATACACTTTTTACCTCTGTGATTATCTTGTATCTAAGCCTCTGCAAACTGCCCCTTATTTCAGTTCTTTTGACAGACTTGCATTTTAGCCAATCAGTGCGAGCTCCTAGGAACTCCACATGCGTGAGCACAGTGTTATCTATATGAAACACATGAACTAACACCCCCTAGTGGTGAAAAGTATAAAAATGCCCTTAGCTAAGAAGCGGCCTTCAAGGGCTTATAAATTAGCATATGAACCTCCTCGATTTAGCTTTCAACTAAGTGTACCAAGAGAACAAAGTACAATTGGTGATAAAAGTAAATTGGAAAACTGTTTAAAATCACATGCCCTATCTGAATAATAAAAGTTTGTTTTGGACTAGACTGTCCCGTTAAACCATTTTCACATAAATCATGCAAGAAGGGCAAACCCTACAAATGGAGAAGTTCAGCTTACTTTTACCCTTCATCATACGAGGAGCTGCATTACCAAGAGTGCTGGCTTCCTAAGACATCTCTAAGTAAAAAAAAAAATAATAATCATTAAAAACAATTCAAGGTAACTTGTATACTCTATCTGAGTGAATATTTAAAAAGGTGCGAGCGGCATTTATCATTGCACCAGCAGTTCTGGTGAACTGCCGGTGCAATACTGCCCCCTGCAGCCAGCAGGGGGTTTCAATCAACCCGATCATATTGGATCGGGTTGATTTTCGGTGATGTCTGTCCGCTGCCTCAGAGCAGGCAGACAGGTTATGGAGCAGTGGTCTTGATAAATAGGCCCCTATGAGACTGATGATCAAAAAATTGCTGGCATGAAGAGAGATCATCATCCTAGGCGTCACTACAGGGGGGCAAGGGGGGCAAGTGCCTCTCCTAGTTTAACCTTTGCCCCCCATGTGCCCCCCCACTGAGCCATGAAGTTTTCACCTCGTTTACCTACTTGCTCATTGTTTGCTGACTGAGAGGAAGAAGCTGCGACAGCAGTGTGGAGGTGGGATTGAATGAGCTGTCCACTGAGCTGAGAGGACAGAAGTGGTGTTATTAGCAAGAAGGGAGGAAATAGATTGTTAGGAAGGCGAGCAATGACAGGTGGAAGTAGAAGGTACGGGGCCCCAGACAGCACGAGAAGAAAAAGGAGCAGCTGAAGAGGAACCACCTTCTCCTAGTTTTGATGTATATTAGCGCTCTTTCCAGCTTTCAGAGGTGACCATTTCTTAGCAGGCTTAGTGACTGTCTGACTGTGCCATTTGTAAAACTAGAAACAATCAGTTGTGCTAACATAACATTGAGACACCGGGCTTTCCACTCCCTTCTGTCCCCTCCCCTTCTCTTTTCCCTCACGCGGTGCTGAAAATATTTCCTGTTCAGTGAGGAAGCACACTGTGCACACACACGGCTAAGGCAGGAGGTCAGAGATAAACTGAGCCATAGAGGGTAAGAAAGGGAGCAAAGGGCATCTATGTTTTAAAGGTGCCGATTGTCATCTGATATTATGGGTTACTGGCTTTTATGTCTGCTTCAAGCATCATTAAACAAGTAACCTCCCCCATCTCTGACCTGCTACTGAGCCTCTCCTCTGCTAGATAGAGTGGCCAGAAGTTTTTTTAACATTTTTTCTTTCACTCATTTTTCTTTTACAGCATTTCTTTAACTCCTTCCTGTACACACTCTCTCTGTAGCACACAAACACACACCACATCTCACACAAAAAACCCAGACAGATACATAAATATGATATGCAATAATTTTTAGCTAACAAAAAAAGAAAAAAACACTTTGTATGTGTTAATGTGTATGTATATTTTATTTTATATATACTGTGTGTATATATATATATATATATATATATATATATATATATGTATATATATATATATATATATATATATATATAATATACATACACATTAACACATGCAAAGTGTGTTGTTGTTTTTTGTTTGCTAACAAATTATTGCATATGATTCTACAGCAGCCTGGACTATTTCCTATTACTGAATATTCTATTAAAAAAGATAAAATAAAAAAACCTACAAGAGAATATAAATTCAAAATGCTTCCATGTATCTCCCACTTGCTGATCTTCCCTACAGTGTATAAAATTAGCATGTTTGGGATTCTAAAAGTGTGTGGAAAAAAACTTGCTTAAAGGGAAAATAAAGTTAAAATTACGCATTCATTATTTAAACAGAGCACACAGTTATAAACAACTTTCCAGTTTAATTCTATTATCTAATTTGCTTCCTTCCCTTGGTATTCTTTGTTGAAAAGCAGATATAGGCAGGCTCAGGAGCAGTAAAGCACTACTGGTTGCTAGTTGCTTATTGGTGGCTCCTCTTGTCATTAGTTCATCCAATGTGTTCAGCTAGCTCACAGTAGTGCATTGTCATTCATTTGATAAAAGATACCAAGAGAATAAAGCAAATTTGATAATAGAAGTACATTAGAAAGTTGTTTAAAAATATGTGCTCTATCTGAATCATTAAAGAAAAATATTGTGTCCCTTTAAAAAGATACTTACAGGGCTTATACAACAGAGGCTAACATGTTTTTTTTTTCTCTTTAATTTTTAAATAAAGCTTTGCCAGATGATGACAATGATAAATTAATATTAAATGGCACAGTGCAGAGGTTTAGTAGGTACCGTAATAAATATAATATATATGATTTGGTGGTAAAAATGATTAGTGCCCCCCAAGGTTTGACTGTGGTATCTTATGTGCCCCCCCCCCTATATATTGTTCCTAGAGTCGCCACTAGGTGAGTTTTAGCTATGTTATAGAGATTAGTATAATACTCATGAAAAGTATGCCGGATTTCTTTAGTTGTAACTACTGTTGTTTTGTGGTGTGGGTGTTGGATTTCATAAATGAATGACTTGAATCATTTCTTTTTTAATGCGCGAGCCAGAAGTTTACCTGTTCTATTGCTTTCGTAGTGAAATAAACTATTTGTTTTTTTGCGAAGTGTTTGGTACTCTATATCTAAAAATGTATCTAGAGCTGTGCGCGCTGATTTATATTCTTGCGCTATTATGGGATCAGTCGGATTCATTTTTAATGCATGATCCAATCGCGAGAAAGTTTCAGATAGATCCTTATATTGTACTGTCGCGCTTGGGCTTTCATTTTTATTAATTCTCCTCGGAGAATGCATTTATGTGCTTCCCAAATCTTATAATTATCTGCTATAGAGTTGGTATTAAATGTGAAGTATTCATATATGAGTGTGGAAAGGGCATTTACATGTTTTGGATCATTCAAAAGGGTTTCATCTAATTTCCATGTATATGGCTCTGTCGATACTTCAGGCCATGAGAATTTTAATTTTACTGCTGAATGGTCAGACCATGACATGGGTGAAATTTCACACTTGTGTATATAAGGGAGACCTTTCTAATTGGTGAATATGTAATCAAGCCTGCTGTGTGTTTTGTTAGGGTAGGAGAAAAAAGTATAGTCTCTTTTATCATTATGTATTAAACGCCAGATGTCATATAAGTTGAGATCTCTTAAATTTTTCCATAAATATGTGGAAGTCTTTTTTGACACTGAAATTTTGTGATTAAAGCTATCTTTTGCGGGTTGTAGTGGGAAATTGAAATCGCCAGCAAAATATATAGGGCCTACAGCTAAGTCAAGTATTCTTTTGAACACGTTTCGAAAAAAAGGGATCTGGTCACTGTTTGGAGCATATGCGTTCACTAAAGTTATGGGGCGACCATACAGTGTTAGGTTTTTTTAAGGGTTTATTGGGTGGGTTTTATTTTTAGGTTAGAGTTTGGGCACTTTAAAAAGAGCTAAATGCCCTTTTAAAGGCAATGCCCATCCAAATGACCTTTTTTTAGGGCAATGGGGAGCATAGGTTTTTTTCGTTAGGATTTTATTTGGGGGGTTTGGTTGTGTGGGTGGTGGGTTTTACTGTTGGAGAGTTGTTTGTATTTTTTTTTACAGGTAAAAAAGCTGATTTCTTTGGGGCAATGCCTCACAAAAGGCCCTTTTAAGGGCTATTGGTAGTTAAGTTTAGGCTATGGTTTTTTTTTGGGGGGGGGGCTTTTTTTGATAGGGCTATTAGATTAGGTGTAATTAGTTTAAATATCTGATCATTTTTTTTAAATTTTGTGTAATTTAGTGTTTGTTTGTTTTTTAATTTAGGTAATTGTATTTAACCCCTTAAGTGCTAACGACGGCTCTGAACCGTCACAAAGTTTCCCACTCTGGTGCTAATGACACTAGCACTCTCCTACCTTGAGGGAGATCTGGGGGCTCGCACCCACTCCTACCAAGGCGATCGGGCCTGCATAGTGACAGGCATTGCCGGGGCTTAACGTTTTGCGTGGTGAATCATGTGCAGTGACATGGGGACGTCACCGCACAACTTTATTAAAAATGTACAATGCAAAGTATAGGGAAAGGGGGCATGCTGCTTAGACGCCTGTATCTCAGGCATCTAAGCAGCTACAGACCCCCAAGACCCACCGTTGGAAAGGTAATCTCATAAACCTCCCAACGGTGTAAGTCTTGGGGATCTGAAATACAAAAGTTGAAAAAAAATCAAATTTAAAAAAAAACAAAACTTTAATCACCTTAGCACCCAGGTGGGAAAGTGATTAGCACTCAAAGGGTTAATTTAGGTAATTTATTTAATTGTAGTACAAGGTTAGGTGTTAGTGTAGCTCAGGTTAGGTTTTATTTTACAGGTAAATGTGTATTTATTTTAGCTAGGTAGTTAGTAAATATTTAATAACTATTTAGTAACTATTCTACCTAGTTAAAATAAATACAAACTTACCTGTAAAATACAAATAAAACCTAAGCTAGCTACAATGTAACTATTATTTATATTGTAGCTATTTTAGGGATTATTTTATAAGTAAGTACTTAGATTTAAATAGGAATTATTTAGGTAATGATAGTAATTTTTATTTAGATTTATTTTAATTATTTTTAAGTTAGGGGGTGTTAGGGTTAGGGTTTGACTTAGGTTTAGGGGTTAATAAATTTAGTATAATGGAGGCGACGTTGGGGGCGGCAGATTAGGGGTTAATAAGTGTAGGTAGGTGGTGGCTATGTTAGGGGCGGCAGATTAGGGGTTAATAATATTTAACTAGTGTTTGCAATGCGGGAGGGCGGCGGTTTAGGGGTTAATATGTTTATTATAGTGGCAGCGCTGTCCGGAATGGCAGATTAGGGGTTAATAAGTATAATGTAAGTGTCGGTGATGTCGGGGGTGGCAGATTAGGGGTTAATAAGTTTAAGATTAGGGGTGTTTAGACTCGGGGTTCATGTTAGGATGTTAGGTGTAAACATAAATTTGTTTCCCCATAGGAATCAATGGGGCTGCGTTATGGAGCTTTATGCTGCTTTTTTGCAGGCTCTTTATGCAGGCTTTTTTGCTTTTTTCATTCATTGATGTCTATGGGGAAATCGTGCACGAGCACGTAAAACCAGCTGACCGCAGCTTTCAGCAGCGCTGGAATTGGAGTGCGGTATGGAGCTCAATTTTGCTCTACGCTCACTTCTTGCCTGCTAACGCCGGGTTTTTATAAACCTGTAATACCAGCACTGTAGGAAACTGAGCGGTGACAATAACGTGCAAGTTCGCACCGCACCCTCATAACGCAAAACTCGTAATCTAGCCGTAACTTTCTCAAACTTATAGCATATGATGGTGGTTGGATCATATCTACAATTGGTGTCCATAAGATGCTTTAAGCATTGCTTGCAGAAAATATGGAAAAAATGGTTTATTCTAAGTAAACCCACATCTCTGTATCAAAACAATATGTGAAGTCAATGACTGCAAAGTGCAGAAAGAAAGAAAGACTTGCATATTTTGCACATTGTATTTTTTCTCATAGTGTTTGGACTCAATATTTTTAAGTAATGTTTAAAAGTTTGAATGATAATTTTTAACATATCTTTAAACACCATAAGGCCCATCATATAAATCAAATGAGTGATAGATACATTACATAAACAAGAGACAAAGAGGCCTATTTATCAAGCCGTCAAACACAAATACGCTGGAATTCCGCAGCCAAATTGTGGCGAGCTTGATTCCCCTTATTTATCAAAGCCTACAGACTGGCAAAAGTTGAAATGTGTGACGTAACATACGATCCGCCGGTCTCAGTGCGACACAGATCGATGCTTACGTCATTACAAATGTTCCGAATACAAATTTGGCACTATCTGACTACTTTTGCAAGTTATCAAACTTCTAACAGGTACGCTTGCCACTATTCCGGCCCAGCGTACCTGGTTTTCAATCCGTCACCCTGGAGGCCGCGGATGCCATAGGAATCAATGGGAGTCTGAAAGCAGCGAAAGCTTATGTTCAATGCTGCCAGATATCCCATTGATTTCTATGGTAGAAAACAAGTTATGTTTTCACCTAGCACCCTAACATAAGCCCCGAGTCTAAACACCCCTAATCTGCTACCCCAACATTGCCACCACCTACATTATACTTATTAACCCCTAATCTGCCGCCCCGACATCGCCACCACCTACATTATACTTATTAACCCCTAATTTGCCGCCCCCGACATCGCCATAACCTACATTATACTTATTAACCCCTAATCTGCCGCCCCCGACATCGCCGCCACCTACATTATACTTATTAACCCCTAATCTGCCGCCCCTGACATCACCGCCACCTACATTATACTTATTAACCCCTAATCTGCCACCCCTGACATTGCCGCCACCTACATTATACTTATTAACCCCTAATCTGCCACCCCGACACCGCCGACACCTACATTATACTTATTAACCCCTAATCTGCCACCCCAACACCGCCGCCACCTACATAAATTTATTAACCCCTATTCCGCTGCTCCCGGAACCCGCCACAACCTACATAATGTTATTAACCCCTATCTCGCCGCTCCCGGAGCCCACGGCAACTAAATAAAGTTATTAACCCCTAAACCCCTGGCCTTCCACATCACTAACACTTACTAAACCTATTAACCACTAAACCGCCAGCCCCCCACATCACCATAAACTAAATTAACCTATTAACCCCTAAACCTAACAACCTGCTAACTTTATATTAAATATTAACTCATCCCTATCTTATAATACATTTAAACTTACCTTTAGATTTAAATTAAACTATATTAAACTATTAATTAATCTACCTTAACTATTATACTACAATTACATTAAACTATATTAAACTAATAATTAACCTACCCTAACTGTTATACTAAAATTACATTAAACTATAATAAACTTATAATTAACCTACCCTAACTATTATACTACAATTACATTAAACTATATTAAACTATTAATTAATCTACCCTAACTATTATACTAAAATTACATTAAACTGTATTAAAATATTAATTAATCTATTCTAACTACTATACTAAAACTACATTAAACTAACAATTAAATTAACTATATTATATATTAAAAAACCTAACCCTACTCAAATAATTTAAATCTACAATTAAAAATTACAAAGTTACAAAAATAACAAACACTAAGTTACACTGGTTTACTGTTATTTGACAATGCTTAATTTGATAATATTGTATTATTGCTTATTTGCCTACTATGTCAAGAATTTATATTTTGATTTGCTGTAACCCGGTGAACCCTATTCTAATAAAAATCATTTAAACAAAAAAAAAAACACACTAAATTACACAAAATAAAAAATAAATTATCAAATATTTAAACTAATTACACCTAATCTAAGAGCCCTATGAACATTAAAAAGCCCCCCCAAAATAAAAAATAAAAACCTAGCCTAAACTAAACTGCCAATGGCCCTTAAAAAGGTCTTTTGCTGGGCATTGCCCCAAAGAAATCAGCTCTTTTACCTGTAAAAAAAAAATACAAATACCCCCCCAACAGTAAAACCCACCACCCACACAACCAACCCCCTCAAATAAAAACCTAACTAAAAAACCTAAGCTTCTCATTGCCCAGAAAAGGGCATTTGGATGGGCATTGCCCTTAAAAGGGCAGTTAGCTCTTTTTCCTGCCCAAACCCTAATCTAAAAATAAAACCCACACAATAAACCCTTCAAAAAACCTAACACTAACCCTCGAAGATCCACTTACAGTTTCTGAAGACCGGACATCCATCCTCAACGAAGCCAGCAGAAGTCCTCAATGAAGCAGCAGAAGTCCTCAACAAAGCCGGGAGAAGTCTTCATCCAACCGGGCAGAAGTGGTCCTCCAGACGGCAGAAGTCTTCATCCAGACGGCATCTTCTATCTTCATCCATCCGAATCGGAGCGGCTCCATCTTCAAGACATCCGGCGCGGAGCATCTTCTTCAATCGAAGTCTTCTTCCAGAATGAAGGTTCCTTTAAGTGATGTCATCCAAGATGGCATCCCTTGAATTCCGATTGTCTGATAGAATTCTATCAGCCAATCAGAATTAAAGGCAATCAGCCAGTAGCTTCAATCCTATTGGGTTATCCAATCAGCCAATAGGATTGAGCTCGCATTCTATTGGCTGTTTAATTAGGTAATTTATTTAATTGTAGTGCAAGGTTAGGTGCTAGTGTAACTCAGGTTAGGTTTTATTTTACAGGTAAATGTGTATTTATTTTAGCTAGGTAGTTAGTAAATATTTAATAACTATTTAGTAACTATTCTACCTAGTTAAAATAAATATAAACTTACCTGTAAAATAAAAATAAAACCTAAGCTAGCTACAATGTAACTATTAGTTATATTGTAGCTAGATTAGGGATTATTTTATAGGTAAGTATTTAGTTTTAAATAGGAATTATTTAGGTAATGATAGTAATTTTTATTTAGATTTATTTTAATTATTTTTAAGTTAGGGGGTGTTAGGGTTTGACTTAGGTTTAGGGGTTAATAAATTTAGTATAGTGGCGGCGACGTTGGGGGCGGCAGATTAGGGGTTAATAAGTGTAGGTAGGTGGTGGCTATGTTAGGGGCGGCAGATTAGGGGTTAATAATATTAAACTAGTGTTTGCGATGTGGGAGGGCAGCGGTTTAGGGGTTAATATGTTTATTATAGTGGCAGCGCTGTCCGGAGCGGCAGATTAGGTATTAATAAGTATAATGTAAGTGTCGGTGATGTCGGGGGTGGCAGATTAGGGGTTAATAAGTTTAAGATTAGGGGTGTTTAGACTCGGGGTTCATGTTAGGATGTTAGGTGTAAACATAAATTTTGTTTCCCCATAGGTATCAATGGGGCTGCATTACGGAGCTTTATGCTGCTTTTTTGCAGGTTCTTTATGCAGGCTTTTTTGCTTTTCTTCAGCCGGCTCTCCCCATTGATGTCTATGGGGAAATCTTGCACGATCACGTAAAACCATCTCACCGCAGCTTTCAGCAGCGCTGGTATTGGAGTGCGGTATGGAGCTCAATTTTGCTCTATGCTCACTTCTTGCCTGATAATGCTGGGTTTTTATAAACCTGTAATACCAGCACTGTAGGGAACTGAGCGGTGACAATAACGTGCAAGTTCGCACCGCATCCCTCATAACGCAAAACTCGTAATCTAGCGTAACTTTCTTAAAGTTATAGTATATGATGGTGGTTGGATCATATCTACAATTGGTGTCCATAAGATGCTTTTTGCATAGCTTGCAGAAAATACGGAAAAAATGGTTTAGTCTAAGTAAACCCACATCTCTGTATCAAAACAATATGTGAAGTTAATGACTGCAAAGTGCAGAAAGAAAGAAAGACTTGCATATTTTGCACATTGTATTTTTTCTCATAGTGTTTGGACTCAATATTTTTAAGTAATGTTTAAAAGTTTGAATGATAATTTTTAACATATCTTTAAACACCATAAGGTCCATCATATAAATCAAATGAGTGATAGATAGATACATTGCATAAACAAGAGACAAAGAGGCCTATTTATCAATAAATTTAAACTTACCTTTAGATTTAAATTAAACTATATTAAACTATTAATTAATCTAGTGTTGAAATTCCCCTATGGGTAAAGGGGAATTCGGTATGGGGACAGGTTAAAGTTCTCTATAATCCCTGCAGGGTCAGCCTATGTATCACTGGAGGGCAGTGCCTGATACCAAAATATATATCAAAAAAATATAGAGAAAGAAAAAACATCTTTTTTTTTTTTACAAAGCAGTAGGCGAAACGCGCGTCAGGCGTTCGCTCTGCGTCTCTGAACATGTTTAATTGTTGTGAACAAATAGAATTAATTTAATCTGTTGGCCGATTTCGGCATCTTTAGTTTAAAAACTTAGTTTTAAAAAACTTAGCGGGTTTTAGTGGGGTTTGATTCTCCATATAATTATGATGCTATAGTAGTTATCCTCGGGTTAAAAATTTAACTATTGTGACCAGTAAGGGAGCGGTTTTGTGGCGTGTGCACATTGCTCTCAAGGATAATACCATAAAGCCCTTTTTCTGATATGCAGTAATAAAATACATACGTATCTAACCTCACACTACCCAGCACCAAGTTTTTGAGCTAATTTATACAATTATAAAAGCTACGCTATTTTGGGATCCTTTTCCCTGTATTTGACTATGAGAAGCAACACACATTTTTTACTTTAATCCTGTGTTCCAGGGTAACACTGCACTAACGATGTTAACATTCAGTATGGGGTATAAGTAAACCAAACACGACCAGTAGGTGAGGTCTTTGCCTAATTTAAAACTAATAACTGTGAAACAACATATGGTTAATGCGCTGCTAAGTCTAAGCTAATTTATTTTGACTATTTCTGGGGGAATCCTGTGATATCCTCCAGGCAACCCCCCTATATCGATAATTGCTATATCTAAGCTTAGCCCAGCTTTTTGAATAGAATTGCTGCTACACTACCTCACCATATGACTTCGTAAATCACATATAACTGTGTCATACCCTATCTAACCCTGCTTGGACCAGGATACAGTATTTTTATAACCTAATAATTTTCTTGATTTTAAAACTTATCTCTAGTATTGATGATGATTTAGATCATCATTTAGGGTATATGTCACTTATTTGACTAAACATTAATAAGACAATCTATATATGTACTATACAGCTTTGTCTGTAACCAATAATAGACTAAGAGTTGTTTCTATGCCTTTGTAGGTGATAGTAAACAATGGATTGTATTTTTGTACTATAGTTACGCCTATATACCCTATTTTTAACTACTATACACACAATCTAGTTGTTTTTTTTATTTTTATTCAATATAATAAAAGTTATATTTTAATTTTACTCCTTCCTAGTGCCTTTCTGATGATTAAATTGTAATCACAAGCTCTCTATCTAAGTGTGCCACCAGATATCCCTTTTTCTTTCTCTATATTTTTTTTATATTAATTAATCTACCCTAACTATTATACTACAATTACATTAAACTATATTAAACTAATAATTAACCTACCCTAACTGTTATACTAAAATTACATTAAACTATAATAAACTAATAATTAACCTACCCTAACTATTATACTACAATTACATTAAACTATATTAAACTATTAATTAATCTACCCTATTATACTAAAATTACACTAAACTGTATTAAAATATTAATTAATCTATCCTAACTATTATACTAAAACTACATTAAACTAACAATTAAATAAACTATATTATATATTAAAAAACCTAACCCTACTCAAATAATTTAAATCTACAATAAAAAATACAAAGTTACAAAAATAACAAACACTAAGTTACACAAAATAACAAACACTAAGTTACAAAAAAAAAACCCACTAAGTTACACAAAATAAAAAATAAATTATCAAATATTTAAACTAATTACACCTAATCTAAGAGCCCTATGAACATAAAAAATGCCCAAACCCTAATCTAAAAATAAAACCCACACAATAAACCCTTAAAAAAAACCTAACACTAACCCCCGAAGATCCATTTACAGTTTCTGAAGACCGGACATCCATCCTCAACGAAGCCAGCAGAAGTCCTCAATGAAGCAGCAGAAGTCCTCAACAAAGCCGGGAGAAGTCTTCATCCAACCAGGCAGAAGTTGTCCTCCAGACGGCAGAAGTCTTCATCCAGACGGCATCTTCTATCTTCATCCATCCGAAGCGGAGCGGCTCCATCTTCAAGACATCTAGCGCGGAGCATCCTCTTCTTTTCTTCAACAATGAATGTTCCTTTAAAGGGCCATAATACCCAAATGTTTAAACACTTGAAAGTGATGCAGCATAGCTGTAAAAAGCTGATTAGAAAATATCACCTGAACATCTCTATGTAAAAAAGAAAGATATTTTACCTCAAAAGTTCCTCAGTAGCCACCTCCCATTGTAAAGGATTTCTAAGCAGCATTTTAGTGTGTTTGTCCTGGGACATCTGAAGGGACTAGCATCGTGCACTCTCATATTATTTCACCAATCAGGTAAAGGAAGCTTACTATGAAATCTCATGAGAGTTAAGTCAAATCTCATGAGATCACAGTAAGAGTTCATGACCTCAGCACTGCTGATGCTTGTTGGCTGCTGTTCATTTCTTCATTTTTTTAAATTTGTTTACCTGCAGCTGGGAGCAGCTGAGTATAACTTTTTACACAGAACTTACTCTGCTGAGCTGAGGAAATTGTGAGGTAAAATATCTTCCTTTTTTACATAGAGATGTTCAGGTGATATTTTCCTGTCAGCTTTTTACAGTTATACTGCATCAGTTTCAAGTGGTTTAGCATATGAGTATTATGTCCCTTTAAATGACGTCATCCAAGATGGGGTCCCTTAGATTACGATTGGCTGATAGAATTCTATCAGCCAATCGGAATTAAGTTAGAAATAATCCTATTGGCTGATGCAATCAGCCAATAGGATTGAGCTTTCATCCTATTGGCTGATCCAATCAGCCAATAGGCTGAGCTCACATTCTATTGGCTGATTGGATCAGCCAATAGAATGAAAGCTCAATCCTATTGGCTGATTGCAACAGCCAATAGGATTTTTTCAACCTTAATTCCGGTTGGCTGATAGAATTCTATCAACCAATCGGAATCTAAGGGATGCCATCTTGGATGACGTCTTTTAAAGGAACATTCATTGTTGAAGAAGATGTCGAAAGAAGAGGATGCTCCACGCCGGATGTCTTGAAGATGGAGCCGCTCCGCGCCGGATGGATGAAGATAGAAGATGCTGTCTGGATGAAGACTTCTGCCTTCTGGAGGACAACTTCTGCCCGGTTGGATGAAGTAATCTCCCAGCTTCGTTGAGGACTTCTGCCGCTTCGTTGAGGACTTCTGCCGGCTTCGTTGAGGATGGATGTCGGGTCTTCAGAAACTGTAAGTGGATCTTCGGGGGTTAGTGTTAGGTTTTTTAAAGAGTTTATTTGGTGGGTTTTATTTTTAGATTAGGGTTTGGGCAGGAAAAAGAGCTAAATGCCCTTTTAAGGGCAATGCCCATCCAAATACCCTTTTCAGGGCAATGGGGAGCTTAGGTTTTTTAGATTAGGTTTTTATTTGGGAGGGTTGGTTGTGTGGGTAGTGTGTTTTACTGTTGGGGGGAGTTTGTATTTTTTTTACAGGTAAAAGAGCTGATTTCTTTGGGGCAATGGGCCGCAAAAGGCCCTTTTAAGGGCTATTGGCAGTTTATTGTAGGCTAGGGTTTTTTTATTTTGGGGGGGGGGAGTTTATTTTCATAGGGCTATTAGATTAGGTGTAATTAGCTTAAATATTTGATCATATATTTTTTATTTTGTGTAACTTAGTAGTTTTTTGTAACTTTGTAATTTTTTTATTGTAGATTTAAATTATTTGAGTAGGGTTAGGTTTTAAACTATGTAATATATTTAATTTAATTTGTAGTTTAATGTAATTTAAGTACAACAGTTAGTTAAGATTAATTATTAGTTTAACATAGTTTAATGTAATTGTAGTATAATAGTTAGGGTACGTTAATTAATAGTATAATATAGTTTAATGTAATTTTAGTATAATAGTTAGGGTAGGCTAATTATTAGTTTAATATAGTTTATTTTAATTCTAAAGGTAAGTTTAAATTTATTATAAGATAGGGATGAGTTAATATTAAATGTAAAGTTAGCGGGTTGTTAGGTTTAGGGGTTAATAAGTTAATTTAGTTTATGGTGATGTGGGGGGCTGAAGGTTTAGGGGTTAATAGGTTTAGTAAGTGGTAGTGATGTGGGAGGCCAGGGGCATAGGGATTAATAACTTTATTTAGTTGCAGTTGGCTCTGGGAGCGGCGGAATAGGGGTTAATACATTTATTTAGTTGTGATGGGCTTCGGGAGCGGCTGGATAGGGGTTAATAACTTTATTTAGTTGCGGTGGGCTCAGGGAGCAGCGGGATAGGGCTTAATAACTTATTAGAGTTGCGGTGGGCTCCGGGAGCAGTGGAATAGGGGTTAATAACTTTATTAGAGTTGTGGTGGGCTCCGGGAGCAGTGGGATAGGGGTTAATAACTTTATTAGAGTTGCGGTGGGCTCCGGGACAGGCGGGATAGGGGTTAATAACTTTATTTAGTTGTGGTGGGCTCCGGGAGTGGCGGGATAGGGGTTAATAACTTTATTTAGTTGCAGTGGGCTCCAGGAGCAGCGGGATAGGGGTTAAACATTTTAGTATAGTGGCGGTGTTTAGTGACAGGGTATAAATAAAGCTGTGAAAAAGCCGAATAGCAGCAAGATCGATGACTGTTTTGTTAACAACAGTCCACTGCTCATCGCCCCGTACTTGGTGCGCGGCTTTTTGACAGCTTTTTTGTTAAATATGGAGAGCATATTCAGGTCGGCGGCTGCGATGTTAGGCGATGTAAGGCGAGCGTATTGGTGCCGTCTAATGCAAGTAAGTTGACGGCTTGATAAATATCCCTCTATATATTGACCTAGGCATTATATTTCTCTTAAGGTCCATACTTCAATATTTGTTAACAATGTAACTTTTTAAACAATGTTTTTTAAACAATAAACTATCCTGAGGTTTGAGCATAATACAATGCCACTCATTAACAAAATAATGTTGTCATTCTTTGATTGATTAATGTTAAACAGTTAGTTTACCTGTTTTCTTGATGATAGTGCTCCCTTACTTCTGGGACGATTGAGAGATCTGTTGCCTTCTGTTTCCATTCCATTTTTCTCCTTTGAGCTTTTCTCTCGCCAACGCTCAGTGGTGCTCTCTGGCTGATGTGGCATTGGACTTAGAAACAAGATTCTTCCAATGAGACCATAAAGAATGGTGGCCACAAACAGTGGAATAACATAGAAAATGGCAAAGTCAGTCATATAAATAGGCAGATAGAGATTACGAGAGACCTTGTAACCACATTCCACCTGCTGGTTCTTGTTTACATGAATATCCACTAGGAAAAACCAAAGCATGCAGTAAATTGAAGTGAAGATCCAAACTATGGTAATGATACGTTTAGCCCGGGACACTGTACAGACAGTCTGTGCTCTCATTGGATGGCAAATTGCAATGTATCTATAAAAAACAGAAACATTGTGGCACTTATAATACATAGCAAACTTCAGATACTAAAATATGTTGCATTTAGTTGTATTGGAAACAGAAAATAGAGTAAAATGGTACAATTATGTTTTGAAGTTTAAAATTGCATCATGGATTGTATCAATCAGTAGAACGATATTGCAATTTTAAGAGCCCAAACTTGAGATAGAAAGGCAACAAGGGTAAAATGATTAGATAAATTCTCCATATTTTAAATCAAAGTAATATACAGACTGCAAATTCTGATATTTAACTGAAAAGAAATACATGAACAAGGGCAAGTTTACAAGTGGAGCAGTATTTCATGCTCCTGCTCGCATGCTAACTCTGTTTGAAATAAGGTTTTTGCGCATGTCGAGTAGCGCTTGTATTACAAGTTGCAAGTAAAACGATTTTGCTTGAGCGCTAACCCGTTGCACACAAAAAGCAGAACTTAGAATATCGCAACCGCGTTAACATATTCCCCCATAGAAATCAATGGTACAAAAAAGTGGGAAAAAACACCCTACTCGCGCTCAAACCCGATCGCATGTTCTCAAGTGCGCTAACCCAACAGGAAAATATTATTTCACATTCCAGTGTTCTTCACATAGCAGAATATATTATTCATAAATACATATTACTACATATATCTGATGGATTTTGGTAATATATATATATTTCTATGCATGCATATATATATGATTATATATACATAGACAAGAAAAGGGGGCACGCAGATAATTTATGTATCTCAAGTGTTATATGCAAGTGCTAACAGTCTCAAATAATTATTTTGCACTTAAAGAGATAGGGTTCTATATATAATAATATGAACCAAAGCAAGACAAGGTTGCACAAGCTAACACATTTAAACCAAACATTTATTAAAGAGAAACCAGGTCTGCCTTTACAAAATATTTTTTCCAATGTTTAAATACCAGATAAAATGTGAAGCAGATAATAGCATATCACAATTACATACATATCAACCATATCCCCAAAACAAAGCATGTATATACAAGCTGGTCAGCAAACAGTCCGTTTGATAATCCAGGCTCTTATTGTGAAAAACACGCTCCGGTGAACTGATACATGTACCGTCTCTTTATTCTGCTCCTATCCGGGCACTTAAGTGTGAACACACGCTCCGGTAGCAGGATATAAGTCCGGTCTCATATAAACAAAGCAGGACTGAAAGGATTGAAGAGAAATTCTCAGCTGGACAGTGTAATCACAACACAATGCTCATGGGGTAATACGTGTTGCAAGACTTCAACCGCACGGCTTACCTATAACTTCCTAGATTCAAGATTCATGAGGTGAATGCCATTCTGCTTCAATCTACCTCCATGATCCTATATTAATGTGTTGCATAATGCCGATGCGGGTCTTCACTTGCTGGGCTCCGGTAAAGGTAGATATTGTGACCAAGTGCTTATCAGAGCTGCTTCACCTGATAACGCCATCAGGTATAATATAGGATCATGGAGGTAGATTGAAGCAAAATGGCATTCACCTCATGAATCTTGAATCTAGGAAGGTATAGGTAAGCCATGTGGTGGAAGTCTTGCAACAGGTATTACCCCATGAGCATTGTGTTGTGATTACACTGTCCAGCTGAGAATTTCTCTTCAATCCTTTCAGTCCTGCTTTTTTTATATGAGACCGGACTTACATCCTGCTACCGGAGCGTGTGTTCACACTTAAGTGCCCGGATAGGAGCAGAATAAAGAGACAGTACATGTATCAGTTCACCGGAGCGTGTTTTTCACACTAAGAGCCTGGATTATCAAACGGACTGTTTGCTGGCCAGCTTGTATATACATGCTTTGTTTTGGGGATATGGTTGATATGTATGTAATTGTGATATGTTATTATCTGCTTCACATTTTATCTGGTATTTAACCCCTTAACGACCAAGGACGTACGCCACATGTCCTCAAAAAAAATACAGTTAATGACCGAGGACGTGTGGTGTACGTCCTTGGTCTGGAAAGCAGCTGGAAGCGATCCTGTTCGCTTCCAGCTGCTTTCCGGTTATTGCAGTGATGCCTCGATATCGAGGCATCCTGCAATAACCCCCCTTGGCCATCCGATGCAGAGAGAGACACTCTGTGGCCCTTTCTGCACCGGATATCGGTGGCCGGTATCGTTGGTGGGTGGGAGCAAGTCTGGGAGGCGGGTGCGCGGCCATCGATGTGCCGAGTGGAGTGGAGGGGGGCGAGATCGAGGGCGGGACAGACGGACACGCACGGGAACGCGCGGGTGCACGGGGGCGGTGGGCCTGCACGTGCACGGGGTGGGAGCGGGAGGGAACCGCTACACTGCAGAAAAAAAAGTTAAGAAAAGTTTAAAAAAAAACAAATATAAAAAAATAATAATGATCATGCCAGTACCCAAGATGGCGCCCATTAAGGCAGAGGGGGAGGGTTAGAAAGCTGTTTGGTGGGGGATCAGTGAGGTTGGGGGCTAAGGGGGGATCCTACACAGCAGCATATGTAAATATGCCACACAAAAAAAGCCCAAATATAGCTTTTATTTTAGTACTGGCAGAGTTTCTGCCAGTACTTAAGATGGCGGGGATAATTGTGGGGTGGGGGAGGGAAGAGAGCTGTTTGGGAGGGATCAGGGGGTCTGATGTTTTAGGTGGGAGGCTGAGCTCTACACTAAAGCTAAAATTAACCCTGCAAGTTCCCTACAAGCTACATAATTAACCCCATCACTGCTAGCCATAATACACGTGTGATGCGCAGCGGCATTTGGCGGCCTTCTTATTACCACAAAGCAATGCCAAAGCCATATATGTCTGCTATTTCTGAATAAAGGGGATCCCAGAGAAGCATTTACAACCATTTGTGCCATAATTGCACAAGCTGTTTGTAAATGATTTCAGTGAGAAACTTAAAATTGTGAAAAATTTAACGTTTTTTTTTATTTGATCGCATTTGGCGGTGAAATGGTGGCATGAAATATACCAAAATTGGCCTAGATCAATACTTTGGGTTGTCTACTACACTACACTAAAGCTAAAATTACCCCTAAAAGCTACCTACATGCTCCCTAATTAACCCCTTCACTGCTGGGCATAATACACGTGTAGTGCGCAGTGGCATTTAGAAGCCTTCTAATTACCAAAAAGCAACGCCAAAGCCATATATGTCTGCTATTTCTGAACAAAGGGGATCCCAGAGAATAATTTACAATAATTTAAGCCATAATTGCACAAGCTGTTTGTAAATAATTTCAGTGAGAAACCAAAAGTTTGTGAAAAAAATTAGTGAAAAAGTGAACGATTTTTTGTATTTAATCGCATTTGGCGGTGAAATAGTGGCATGAAATATACCAAAATGGGCCTAGATCAATACTTTGGGATGTCTACTAAAAAAAATATATATATATACATGTCAATGGATATTCAGAAATTCCTGAAAGATATTAGTGTTCTAATGTAACTAGCGCTAATTTTGAAAAATAATGGTTTGGAAATAGCAAAGTGCTATTTGTATTTATGGCCCTATAACTTACAAAAAAAGCAAAGAAGATGTAAACATTGGGTATTTCTAAACTCAGGACAAAATTTAGAAACTATTTAGCATGGGTGTTTTTGGTGGTTGTAGATGTGTAACAGATTTTGGGGGTCAAAGTTAGAAAAAGTGTGTTTTTTTCCATTTTTTCCTCATATTTTATAATTTTTTTATAGTAAATTATAAGATATGATGAAAATAATGGTATTTTTAGAAAGTCCATTTAATGGCGAGAAAAATGGTATATAATATGTGTGGGTACAGTAAATGAGTAAGAGGAAAATTACAGCTAAACACAAACACCGCAGAAATGTAAAAATAGCCTTGGTCCCAAACGGACAAAAAATGGAAAAGTGCTGTGGTCATTAAGGGGTTAAACATTGGAAAAAAATATTTTGTGAAGGCAGACCTGGTTTCTTTACCACGTCTTTAATAAATGTTTGGTTTAAATGTGTTAGCTTGTGCAACCTTGTCTTGCTTTGGTTCATATTATTATTTATAGAACCCTATCTCTTTAAGTGCAAAATATGATTATATATAGGTATACTGTAGATCTATACAGATATATATATATATAGGAATATTTTTTTATAAATACATAGAACATATTCTGCTACAAGCAGAACTTTGGAATGTTAAATATTTACAGTAAATACACAGTATAATACTTTATTAAATATAAATATAGCATCAAGAAGATTTATATATATATACGTACATACAGTATGTATTTATGTGTTTATATGTGTATATATGTCTGTAAATACATATATTCACATATAAATACATTGAATACATATGCAGACACATAGAAATATATATATATATACATACAAATCCATATTTAGACATGTATATGTATGTATCGCTATGTTAAAAAAGCTTTTTGCCTGTCTTTATTTTCTAACAACTGAGACCTCATTGTCACGCTGCCACCTCTTGTCTGTTGCTATGGACGTTACCATGGACGCAGCGGTGGTGAGCGTGCGGCGATGACATCATCGACATTCGCTGTCTCTTCCTGGATGCTGCCTGGATTGCACCTGTGGTTTTTCCTTGGCCCCAATCTGCGCCTATGTAAGTGCCTCCTTTTTTTCACTACTCTGCCCAGGTATAGGTGTTACTGTTTGTGTACATTAATGAACTCTGCCTGTCTGACTACTCTGCCTGTTTAACCCCTAAACTGCTGGATTGATATACTGTTGCTGAACTCTGCTTGTCTGACTACTCTGCCTGCTTAACCCAAAACTGCTGGATTGATATACTGTTGCTGAACTCTGCTTGTCTGACTACTCTGCCTGCTTAACCCCTAAACTGCTGGATTGATATACCGTTGCTGAACCCTGCTTGTCTGACCATTCTATTGGTTTACCCCTGAACTGCTATACTGTTGGATTTCCCTTTATTGCTGATTCCTGCCTGTTCCTGGTCATTCTATTGGTTTACCCCTTATCTACTATACTGCCGGATTGCCTTCCTATTGCCGCCAAGGACTGCCCTGCCTTCTGTGAGTACTGCTTACCTTATTTTACAAACTTCCTCTGCTCTGGGATATTCCCTATCACTCCACTTGATGCCGGAATAAGAAGACTACTGGCCAAGTTTGGTTTGATAGAGGACTATCCCACGAGCATTACACTCATATCTTTGAGCCCTTATAACTTTTTTGTGCAATATCTTTTTGTAATAATTTTTTTTATAGTGTTATTATCAGTTTGACTGTACTTTTTAATGTATTCTTGATGTTTTGTGACACTTTTGTGTTTCGCAAAACAGTTAACCAGAGCTCTGAGGATGCACTATCCTGACGCATGTTAACTTCAATTGTGCTCAAGCAATCGCCTTTACTTTCAACTTGTAATACAAGCACTACATCCAACACGCGCAAACACCCACAATAAACCTCTTTTCCCTTGCACGTAACTGTTAGCGATCCACTCCTAACCTTGCCCTAAATGCATGAACAAATATATAAACAAACAAATTAATGAAAAAATACATGGGAATAAAGTATCTAGAACCATAAAAAAATTGGTAGTTATTTAATTTAGTAGGAATAGTTGGCTAGATATAAAAGGACACTTTAAATGTCATTCCAATAAATGCATAGCTTGCAGTCATGCAAGAATAACTAGACGTTTTCACTCTAGGACTACACATAAGTTTTGATTTGTACTAATTGTACCAAATGTGAGCTACAATACGTGGGTTGCACTTCTAGGGAAGCACGCACAAGCATTTGGGTACATCTCAATATATTGAACAGGGAGAAAGAAGAAAGTTCTGATTTAGCATGTCACTTTATTGTCAAACACAACCAGGATGTTTGTTATTTCAAATGGCAGCTGATTGAATGGGTACGAGGGTCCCCAAGAGGTGGTATAGGACCACTAAACTCTTTTACAGGGACGTATTTTGGATTTTTCAGTTGCGTACTATGAGACCACATGGTTTTAATATTGAGGGTTACATTATAAATTTTTGGTAACGAGACTAGTACTGCAGTTCCAGCATTCAACTGTACTTATTGAAGTTGAATTGAATTAATTAAAATAAGGCACAATTAAGTAGTGAGCCTTTTGCAGTAGTTGCTGAATTATAGAGAACTCAGTTAATGATTTAAGGTTTATGTAAGGAAATGACTAAGAGCAGTTAACGTCATAACTGGTTACACTAGGATAATATGCATAAAGGTATCCAAGTTTATTAGATATGGGATCCTATTTTGTTTACTTAAAATTGTGTAACTGAATAAGTTAACAATGCATGTATATTTCCTGCATATATGCCATGGTTCCAATGTATAACGTATCTTTATTGTACAATGCGGTTGTTTCTTTAAGATCCACAGCATGAAATTATTTGCTAATGATGATTCCCTATATTAATACCTAGAGGCCTATTTAACAAATGTCTGTCGGACCTGCAGATTTGCGACCAATCGGCCACCAGCAGGGGGGTGTCAATCAACCCCATCGTACTCGATCAGGTTGATTTCCAGCAATTCCTGTCCGCCTCATCAGAGCAGGCGGACAGGGTTATGGAGCAGCGGTCTTTAGACCGCTGCTCCATAACTTGTGTTTCTGGTGAGTCTGAAGACTTGCCAGAAACACGGGCCGTCAAGCTCAGTTTGGAGCTTGATAGATAGGCCCCCTATTCCTCAGTGAGTTAACATGTCTATGATTAAGGCATACATTGCTGAAACGCGTAAGTTCTCCATTTAATAAACCTTTTTCGACTTATTGAGTGCTTGGAGGATAGCTGGTCTTTTTGAACATTTTGAGTTATTTAATCATAACGATATATTAAAATATAATTAATACTTAAACATCGGATATGTTATGATATCACAATTCGCCTGTCTATATGCATATTGTATTCTATATGTCTATATGCATTTATATTTAAACATTTTGGGCTAGATTACGAGAGGAGCGCACAATTGCGTTTACGTGAGCGCAATATATGTGCTCTACTTGTAATCCCAGCTCACAAAATTGCATGGTAGCTTTGCACTCGATTCCATATGTTCTAGTGGAAGCCTCATTCTCATACCAATAGCCACGGCAGAGAACCTAGCGTAGCAAAGGGGGTAAGTCGCACATCGATGGGCAGCAAAATTAATATATATATACAGTATATGTACACTGTCAGAAAAAAAGAGTACGGTTGGGATTCCTTTTTGTAAACACTTAGGGGTACAACTTCTGTGGTTGTACCCTCAACGGATCATAATTACACCTTAAAGAACTAATATGTACAATTTAGGGGTAAATAAGGTACTGTTTCAAACTGTCAAAGGGTACATGTCTGTACCATTTAATCACCCAGAAAAGGTACAATCACTTGTGTGACTAAAATGTTGAGGGGGATGGGTGGTTCAAGGCTGCCAAACCCTGCAAGTCTATATAATTTGTGCACCTCATTTATTCAATGAACACATAACTGGCAGTCACCAAAAATGAATTCAACATACATGTTGTACAGCAAAATAATTAATGTTCAATGGTTGTTAGTAATACACAAGAAGTGTGCAAAGCAATAAAAAATACTTAACCCATACCTTCAATGACACTGTGTTGCTGTTTATAAATATTAAAAAAGCACTTAACATTTTAATGTTTATATTGAGAGCATCAAGATGTTAACTCTTAAACATAAAGCAAATATATTAACTTAAAGGGACAGTCTAGTATAAATTAAACTTTCATTATTCAGATAGGACTTTTAATTTTAATCAACTTTCCAATTTACTTTTATCATCAAATTTGCTTATTTCTCTTGGTATTCTTAGTTTAAACTAAACATAGGTAGGCTCATATGATAATTTCTAAGCCTTTGAGGGCTGCCTCTTATCACAGGCTTTTAAATCTCTTTTCAACACAAAGAGACAGAACGTACACGTGGGCTATATAGATAACACTGTGTTCAGGCACAGGGGGTTATTTAAGATCTAGCACAAAGCAATGCTAAATTTAAGACAATAGATAATTAACAGTCACAGTCATGTGATCAGGGGGCTGGAAGAAGGTTCCTAGATACAAGGTAATCACAGAGGTAAAAACTGTATTAATATAACTGTGTTGGTTATGCCAAACTGGGGAAAGGGTAATAAAGGGATTATCTATCTTTTAAAACTATAACAATTCTATGGTAGACTGTCCCTTTAAATTACAAAGATTTTTTTTAAATTCTATAAAATAAACAAGAGCTGTTTAAGAACCTATTTAAAAAATAAATTTAAAAAATTGTAACTGTTCCCCAGTCACATACATGAACATTGTGTAACACGCCATAGCGCCATCTATTGGTTGAAAGTTCCTTGACATGTGTAACACAGCTCCATCTATTGGTAGAAGGTTCATCACCAAAATGTGCACTGGGGGAAATAGACTCATTTCGTTTGAATTATATTTTATTATTGTGCTTTTTTCTATATGTTTGCTATATATTTATGTTTTATGTGGTGTGTCACCCTAAGTTAAATAAGGTGTTGATAGAGTCTAGTACAGAGTGAAATGTAACATTTTGAGTTGCTCCTTTTGGAACTGGTGCTTTAGCCTGGTTCTTTCAGGAGTTCCTGTAGCAGTTTAAGGCCCCGCTATTTGGCTGCACTATCCAAACTTATAAAACTGCAGTGTGGCTATTGTAATACTGTCTGAACAAGTTCACAGTAAATTAATGCATATTTGAATGTTATATAATAAAATTTATAGTGCAGCAATTTAATATGCTGTGTTGAGTACAAATTTGCCATCATGAGGTACAAAGGGCTTGTCACTGGGGCAGTACCCTTTAAAGGCCAAGTGTGCACCATTTTTAAGGGTACATTATGGTACCTTAGCATTGAGGTCCAATCTAGTCACCAAAGGTACTCATTTGCCTTTGTAAAGTTACAATCTGCAAGGGTATCAATATGAACCCATGTTAAAGGGTACAACGGGTGTACCTTTGAGGGTACTGCCCCAGTGACAAGCTGTTGTACCCCTAAAGGTACAATTGTTGCACATATATGAATATATACATATATATTTATGTGTTTATATGAGTATATATACACATATTAACACATAAATAAACACATAAATATATATGTATATATAACAGCCCATGTAAGTGGCCGATTGACCACCAGCGAGCAAGGGGCAGAATTGTACAAGCATTGCTGGTGCAATGCTTATGCAATGTTAAATGCAAACAGTATATGCTGCCCACTCGCAGCGAGGTCAGGCAGAAATGATTCAGGGAGGCCAATCATGTCTTTCCAACAATAGTAAATGGAGCCCAAAGTCATTTTGTGAGTGTTAAAGCCAATCGGAATTAAGGTAAGAAAAATCTGATTGGCTAATCCAATCAGCCAATCAAATTCAAATTCAATCCGATTGGCTAATCCAATCAGCCAATCAGATTGAGCTTGCATTCTATTGGCTGTGCATTCTATTGGCTGTTCCGATCAGCTAATATAATGCAAGCTTAATCTGATTGGCTGATTGGATCAGCCAATCAGATTTTTCCTACCTTAATTCCGATTGGCTGATAGAATCCTATCAGCCAATAGGAATTCGAAGGACGCCATCTTGGATGACGTCACTTAAAGGAATATCCATTCGTCGGGTAGGCGTCGTTGGAAGAGGATGGCTCCGCGACGGCTCGTTTGAAGAAGGCTCAGCTCCGCTCCAGATGGATGAAAATTGAAGACGCCGCCTGGATGAAGACTTCTATCGGATGGAAGACCTCTTCAGCGCCCCTTGGATGAAGACTTCTATCGGATGGAACACATCTTCAGCGCCCCTTGGATGATGACATCGGCCCGGCTGGGTGAACACGACTCAAGGTAGGGAGATCTTCAGGGGTGTAGTGTTAGGTTTATTTAAGGGAGGTTTGGGTGGGTTAGAGTAGGGGTATGTGGGTGGTGGGTTTTAATGTTGGGGGGGTTGTATTTTTTTTAACATGCAAAGAGCTGAATACTTTGGGGCATGCCCTGCAAAAGGCCCTTTTAAGGGCTGGTAAGGTAATAGAGCTGTTAACTTTCGTAATTTTGAATAGGGTAGGGAATTTTTTTATTTTGGGGGGCTTTGTTATTTTATTAGGGGACTTAGATTAGGTGTAATTATCTTAAAAATCTTGTAATATTTTTTTATTTTTGTAACTTAGTTAGTTTATTTAATTGTATTTAATTGTAGGTATTTGTAGTTAATTAATTTAATTTATTTAATGATAGTGCAGTGTTAGGTTTAATTGTAACTTAGGTTAGGATTTATTTTACAGGTAATTTTGTATTTCTTTTAGCTAGGTAGCTATTAAATAGTAAATAACTATTTAATAGCTATTGTACCTAGTTAAAATAAATACAAAGTTACCTGTAAAATAAATATAAATCCTAAAATAGCTACAATGTAATTATTAATTACATTGTAGCTATCTTAGGGTTTATTTCACAGGTAAGTATTTAGTTTTAAATAGGTATAATTTATTTAATTATAGTGTAGTGTTAGGTGTAATTGAAACTTAGGTTAGTTTTTTATTTTACAGGTAAATTTGTCTTTATTTTAACTAGGTAGCTATTAAATAATTAATAACTATTTAATAGCTATTGTGCCTAGTTACAATAAATTGAAATTTGCCAGTAAAATAAAAATAAATCCTAAAATAGCTACAATATAATAATTAGTTATATTGTAGCTATATTAGGGTTTATTTTATAGGTAAGTATTTAGTTTTAAATAGGATTAATTTAGTTAATAATAGTAATTTTATTTAGATTTATTAAAATAATATTTAAGTTAGGGGGGTGTTAGGGTTAGTGTTCGACTTATGTTTAGGGGTTAATTAATTTAATATAGATGGCAGCAGTATAGGGGGGGCAGGATAGGGGTTAATAAATTTATTATAGGTGGCGACAGTGTAGGGGGGGCAGATTAGGGGTTAATAAGTTTAATATAGGTGGCGGCGGGGTCCGGGAGCGGTGGTTTAGGGGTTAAACAATGTATTTAGTTGCGGCGGGGTACGGGATTGGCAGGATAGGGGTTAATAAATTTATTATAGGTGGTGGCGGTTTAGGGGGGGCAGGATAGGGTTTAATAGGTATTATGTAGGTGGCGGCGGGGTCCGGGAGCGGCGGTTTAGGGGTTAATAAGTTTATTAGAGTGGTGGCGGGCTCCGGGAGCGGCGGTTTAGGGGTAATACATTTATTTAGTTGCGGCGGTGTAGGGGGACAGATTAGGGGTGTTTAGACTCGGGGTACATGTTAGGGTGTTAGGTGCAGACGTCTCCCATAGGAATCAATGGGATGTCGGGCAGCAGGGAACATGAACTTTCGCTATGGTCAGACTCTCATTGATTCATATGGGATCCGCCGCCTCCAGGGTGGCGGATTGAAAACCAGGTACGCTGGGCCGGAAAAGTGCCGAGCGTACCTGGTAGTCATTTGATAACTCCCAAAAGTAGTCAGATTGTGCCGAACTTGCATTGGAACATCTGGAGTGACGTAAGAATCGATCTGTGTCGGACTGAGTCCGGCGGATCGAAGCTTACGTCACTATATTCTACTTTTGCCGGGCAGCAGGGCTTGATAACGTAGGCAAATCAGCCTCGCCACAAATACGCTGCGGAATTCCAGCGTATTTGAGGTTGACGGCTTGATAACTAGAGGCCCATGGGTGAACTTTGAAGCCCATTTGCTTTACTGTACCCTGGAAGTGATTCCTAGTTCTAATAAATTCCTTCCCCACTCTAACCTATTCAGCAAATAAAAATGTTCTGGCTTTAAAACATTTATATGATAAACTGTCCCTTGGATTGTGTCTGAGAAAATGTTTTGTTTTTCATCTAAAACTGAAGCAAAGTTATCTTTGAGGTGATTTGGCCTATTTGAATTGGATGAAGACATGTTTAATACATTATAAGAGCAGAATAATTCATCCCTTATACAGATTTTTGTTTTGATTTATGTGTTGTAGTCAAATCTTCTTCTGAAATGATCTGATTCTTGTGAATGATTTTACATTTGTGCTTAATATGTGCTTTTTCATTATGTTTCCTTTTCTTTTACTTTATATTGTTTATGCCTCTACATGTTTTTTCAACTGTCCATATTCCAATGTCCTGTACATAGCAGAATAAGTATTTTTAAATAAATATTCCTTTTTATATCTGTATATATCGATACCTATATATAATTATGTATGTGTATATATATATATATATATATATATATATATATATATACACAGTATATACAGTATATATACAGTACCAAAAAAATATGAGATATATGTAGAAATATGAATTTATGAATAAATAGAACATATTCTTCTATGTGAAATATTCATATTTTCATGTCGAGTTAGTGCACGTGAGAATATGTAATCAGGTTTGGGCAAAAGTAGGGTGTTTTTTCCAGTTTTTTTTTCTCCATTGACTTCTATGGGGAATACGCGAACGCGAACAAACACGCAATATTCTAAATTTTGTTTTCTGCGCTCGTCAGGTTAGTACAAGCAAAAACAATTTATTTTCAACTCATAATACAAACGCAAACCTAGGAGTGCAAAAAGCTTACTTCTAGAGCAATAGAGCAGGAGCATTAAAGGACCAGTCAACACAGTAGATTTGCATAATCAACAAATGCAAGATAACAAGACAATGCAGTAGCACTTAGTCTGAACTTCAAATGAGTAGTAGATTTTTTTCTGACAATTTTAAAAGTTATGTCTTTTTCCACTCCCCCTGTACCATGTGACAGCCATCAGCCATTCACAAATGCATACACGTACCATGTGACAGCCATCAGCCATTCACAAATGCATACACCCTTATTCTTGCACATACTCAGTAGGAGCTGGTGACTCAAAACGTTTAAATATAAAAAGAATGTGCACATTTTGTTAATGGAAGTATATTGGAAAGTTGTTTAAAATGGCATGCTCTATCTGAATAATGAAAGTTTATTTTGAATGAGTGTCCCTTTAAATAGCGCACCACTTAAAATCTGGCCCTATGAGTTGCTTGTTGTAGGATTATTTTGTTTACTACTTTACTTCCATATGTCAAGGAAATAACAACATCCTTTGATAACTTGTCTACTGTAGTGATACTTTCCTTTGCTTTCAAAAGACTAAGGTCTTTCTTTATTATTAGTTTCTAATTATTTCCATTTTTTTTTTGAGCTAGACCAAAAATAAACTGATATCTAAGGGCAGTTGGTAAGTATTCACTAAACCTTACTTTCTTAAAGTTGTAACATATGATTAAATATTTTCTTTATATATATAAATATATATATATATATATATATATATATATATATATATATATGTACACACATACAACAATATTGCAGCTATTTGTAATCCTCCATAGAGTGTCACTTCCTGAATATTGCCAGCATCTTCAGGTTTATGTGGCCTCAAGTAAGGGGGCTATATTTTACTAAGGACTTTATGGTTTGAGTTCATGTGTTTTGGAATTTTTCATGTGAAAATATTGACCTCAGTTCAGCTATTTGTTACCCTGTCTGAGTTATGAATGTGATAGTACCAAAATATATGGGTTTCCTGAATTTGTATTGGATAAACATTTGAAATTCTATTTGTAGCAGACATCTGTCCATGCATTTTGCTGAACAATAAAAAAAAAAAATGCAGAAACTGTCATTATTTCTATTGATTGCCTCCCGTGTTTGATATGTCTCCTAATAAGCTCAATTCATTAAATATATGCAAATGACCCTTTTGTTTCATTTTGTGCTTAATTATAATTAACATTAGGGATGCACTGAAATTTCGACCGCAGAAACGTTTTGGTTCAAAATGGCATTTTCGGTTATTTTGTTTTTAGGGGGGTTTTGGGCTGTTATTTTCTGTAAAATTATTGTGTAGCATATTTCGAATTAAATGCTAGCCTAGAGCTGCTGTTTGAGTTCATTACTTGACTTACTGTTTTGCATATAATAATAGTTTTCTAGGACTTGACTTTATTTGGATAATTGGTAAAAAAAACAACTGTTAAATCTGATTCTGTTCCAGAGAACTAAATACAAAATAATACAGTATATTGATAGTTAATATTGTTTTAAGTAGGGATGCAGAATCATTTTGGCCTGAAAATGGCATCATCATTTTTTTCTATTTAATTATTTTTTTCGGTTTCTTTTTTTTTTTTTGCCTGTTTTTTTCTTCTTAAAATTATTGTGTAGCATATTATTGTTTTAAGATATTTTTGTCCAATTTTAGTGTGTTACTTTCAATAAAAGATTGGTTGTTATATTTTATTGCCTTGCAGTTTTTCAATTCAGATTAATTCATTAAATAGTCTAATTATGCAAAAAAAAATATATATTTTAAAATAATTTAAAAAAAAGTAATTTTTGAAACCCTTACCGGAGATCCTCTCTTCACACGTCAGCAATGACTAATCAGGCTTCCTCCAATCATGGCATGGCCTCAGGCAATGACTCCCCTGGGGGGAAGCCGTGATTGGAAGAAGCTGGATTAGTCATTGCTGATGTGTGAAGAGAGGATCTCCAGGTGGGGGAAGTTTCTCCGGCTGTGAAAAGAAGAAAGGTACGTTCACTTTAAGGGTTTCAAAAATTACTTTTTTTTAAATTATTTTAAAATATATAAAAAAAAATTGCATAATTAGACTATTTAATGAATGGATCTGAATTGAAAAACTGTAAGCCAATAAAATATATCAACCAAACTTTTATTGAAAGTAACACACTAAAATTGGACAAATAATATCTTAAAACAATAATATGCTACACAATAATTTTACCAAGAAAAAAAACAGGCAAAAAAAAATGAAACCGAAAAAAAAAAAACGAAATAGAAAAAAACGATAATGCCATTTTCAGGCCAAAATGTTTCTGCATCCCTACTTAAAACAATATTAACTATCAATATACTGTATTATTTTGTAATTAGTTCTCTGGAACAGAATCAGATTTAACAGTTGACTTTAATTTACCAACGCTAGGGTGAGAGTAAATGAGACCCTTTCAGAACCTTTTCACATATCCAACGGAACCCGACAGGGCTGCCCAATATCCCATCTGCGTTTCATTCTCTCCTTCGAAGCCCTGGCCCCAAAAAATCAGACTAAATAACAATATCACAGGACTAAAAACTGGCACCATAAAACACAAACTTATAATGTATGCTTACTATATCCTTTTTACGTTATCCAACATAGACACTACCTTACCAGAATTACTGCTCAAATTACATAAATATGGCCAAATCTCCAACTTTCATCTCAACCTGTCCAAGTCTGAACTACCTAACATATCATCGCCACCACACCTCATCCAACAAGTTGTCTCAACACTTCACCAAACACTAGCCTCTGATAAACTAAAATACCTTAGAATATACCTCACCGCAAAACCTGACTCTCTATTCACTCTCAATTATTTGCAATTAAAAAATGAAATAGCGAAAAACTTAAACTCATGGAACAGTAAGCCCCTCTCCTGGCTGGGTAGAATTGGAATTATTAAAATTAACATACTGCCAAGGATACTATACACTCTTCAGACTCTGCCAATCCCTCTACCCACAAAATTTATACTACAACTACAAGCCCTCATAGGCAATTTCATATGAGGCGAGAAGAAGAGCAGAGACAAACCAAGTACCTACCCAGAAGCAGAGGTGGTCTAGGAGTAATTAACTTTGATCTTTATAGAAAAGCTATACTCTTACAACAGATCCTACAATTCGGACCAAAAAGTCTGGGTCCAATTAAATAATTACATATTTAACAGAGGCAATGTTGCAACACTAGCTTGGACAGAACCTAGAAAAAGGCCGGACTTGTTGCCCCACTACCCAACAATAGCAGAAACATTCAGGGTTTTGGATAAAATAACAGCCACTAATCCACATATCTCATCTACCTACTCACCACTTCTCCCTATCAGAGAAAACACAGACCTATCACTGGGAAACACACACTCATCCCATAGACCCCCTTACAGACCCACTTACAGACTGAGGGACAGAGTTCTACATGATGCGAATGAACAAGGAACCATAATGCCCCTAAAAAAACTACAACAATGGAACGAAACAACCTTTCCCAACTGGTTGTCTCGTTTGCAAATTATACATTACATTTCAATGCATAGACAAATATCTAAAATGCAACGAGACCTCACTCCTTTCGAACACCTATGCACTCAAAGCACTCCCCCAAGACACGCTGTTTCCCTATTATACAAAATCCTGCTACTGCCTGATGAACAAACACTACCTACATACACCTGGGCCTGGAATACATAAATGAATACAGAATATGATCCAAAAATATGGCACAAATCTTTCCAAACAGCAGTTAAAGCCTCCTGCTGGTAACTAACCCCCTCTAGACTAAACAAATCCAACCCACACATCAGCAACAAATGCTGGAGAGGATGCGGACATAGAGTCACCATGCACCACATATAGTGGTCATGTCCTCAGATGGCAACATTTTGGAACTTAGTATTTAAAACCATGTCTACGATGGTAGGCACTGACATCATACTCAACATGCAACTGTTGCTATTCCTGAATATATCCAAAATGCAGAACCAAATTAAAACATCCCTTCTCCTTATAATGATTAACAGGGCTAAGAAACTTATCACGAAACACTGGAAATCAAACGCCATACCCACACTCCTAGAGTGGCTTTCACAAACCTTAGACTTATTACAAATGGAACGATTTCACTACATAAAAACAGGCAAACTGGATTACTATCAGGAGATGTTGAACCTGTGGTGCAGTTTTAAACCCTAGTAGGAAGGGGAGCAATTCATTCAGAAACCCCAGGTAAACCTACCCTCCCTCCAGCCTACTTTCCCCCCTTCCCCCCTTTACCACATCCTACCCCAAAACAATACCACTACAACTACCTAAAGCCCCTTCTTTTCTTTCATCACCTCTTTCATTGCTATCACCATTTTATTGGTTAAAAAGTGTTAAACTGCTTGAATTTAATTTACTAATGAAAAATGTTATAAAAATAAATGCAACAAAGGCTTGTCGACTTATACTCAATGAACACTCCTACCATCTCGACATATGGACTGTGTCAGTAAGAAATATTAAGCATTCTAAATTCTACCCCTGTCCATGATGGAAATGTGGCACTGACCGACAACTTTATATTGTATTAAGCTGTCCACTTTTCTTGTCAATGCCATCTGTTACACCTTTCTATATGTGAAAATATACAAATAAAAATGTTTAAATTGAAAAAGAAAAAAAAAATCATAGTAGAAATAAATTGGAAACTTTTTTAAAAATGGAAGAAAAACAAAATTCAGTCTTGGTTTTCGGCCAAGTGCATCATGGATTTTCGGGTTTGGTTTCGGTCCAGAATTTCCATTTTGGTGCATCACTAATTAACATTTTTTACAATTTTCAAACACTTAAAGGGATATGAAACCCAAATTTATTTCATGATTCAGATAGACCATGCAATTTTCTAATTTACTTTTATTATCAATTTTTCTTTGTTCTCTTGTTGAAAAACAGGGAAGTAAGCTTAGGAGCTGGCCCATTTTTGGAGCACTATATGGCAGCAGATTTGCAAGAATTGTATCCATTTGCAAGAGTTCTGGATGACAGCACTATTTCCTGTCAGAGAGTGCTCCAGATACCTACCTAAGTTTCTCTTGAACAATGAATATAATGGGGAGTAAGCAAATTTGATAATAGATGTAAATTGGAAACTTTTAAAAATTATATGGTCTGTCTGAATCAAAAAAGGGTTTGTTTTTTTGGAGTTTTAAATCCCTTTAGATGCAATCACAAACAAGCATTTATAGGACAATGTTATTGAATATTATATTTAATCGTTTAAAGGTATGACATTTGATACTTTTTCCATCTACATTTTAATGAAACCATGAAATTATTATTTTCAAAAAATAAAATGAGTATGATTGATAGTCTTAAGTAAAACGTTAAGATATACCATGTGAAAATGGTCAACTGGGTTTTAAAGAGGTCGAAAGTAATTAAAAAATATATTTAAAACATTTTTTTTGAACCCTCCCTTTTTAACTTGGGAAAGGTTAAAAAATAAAATTATCCCTTTAAAAATAAATATTTCCCTTTGTATAAACCTATATAATGTATAAAAAAACACATACAATTCTGGGTGGGGTATGGAGGAGGGGAGAGAGAAGAAGGGGTAAGATGAAGACATTGAACATAATTAGTGATATTTTTTCCTGTGTATTTTTATTAATATAGTTATAGTAAGTGATAACTTTGTGCTGATTTTAACGTAATCTGAACCTGTGTTTTTCTTTATTTTTTTGTGTTTTTATTGTCTTTTTGTAAAAAAACAGAAGAACAAAAACAATAATACAAAAACTAATGTGAAAACAGTTTTTCTGATGGACTTTAATATCTCTTTTGAAGTATCTCAATGCTTAGTATCTGACAAGTTTATGCCTTGCAAAGTAATTTAAAAAACTAGTAAACCTGGTCTACTTATGTATTGACAAAAAATATGAAAACTACTTATAAGACTGTGTAAACTCATTAAAATTGCTCTTCAAACAGACTGGAATCCAGAAATACAAGATTGCAGTCTGATCCCTATGATCTACAGTGTGCTGTAAACTTAAGTGAGAATACATGGACATCTGGGTAGCCAATGACTTGGGAACCTAAAGATGTAAATGTGTCTCTAGTTTTGTAAATTATTTATTAGAAAAAAACTGGTGTAGGTTGTAGGCTTACCTCTCCACTGTAAATGCTGTGATAGAGCAGGAAGACACATTGATTCCCAAATACTGAAAGTAGGTTATTCCTAAACAGCCAGCATGCCCATAGATCCATGTTCCTGCCAAGCTGTCTGAAACATTGGGTAATCCAGCAGCTACTAGTACCATCAAGTCTGCAACAGCCAAGCTAACTAGGTAACAGTTTGTTGGGGTTCTCATATCACGGGTGGTAAACACAACCAGAACTACCATAATGTTTCCAATGATGCCAACACCACATATCACTAAAACCAGGAATACAGAGATTGCCTTGTACTCGACCATACTAAAAACCAAGTCGTTGTTAGCTAAGGAGACATTGGTTGGGCTATCAAATTTGCTGCTGTTCTCCATCTTGCTTGTAATTCAGTAGTTGGATGATGAGCTAGAACTGTTTAGTTAAAACAATAGTAATGTATCCTAGGCAAGCCTATGATGATTGGGAAAAGCTTGTCTCATGGTGAGATTGGGAATGAAAGTAATCTTCAAAATACCACAAATCAGCATACAACAGGACATAATCAGTATTTATCCACCATCTGCAATTAAAAAACAAAGAGAGTTAAGGAAGGATATGACTGCTGACACTCCATAGAGCTTCAGGATCTAACAAGTACTTGGAATTTTGTAATCGTATAGGGCCCATAGCCATTTTTCTTCAGAGAATGCTGCAGGGCTGACACAAATAGTATATAAATGAACATGTTCTGATAGATATGTGTAATCAGTATGAACGCATTTTCTTACAGAAAGCAATATAAGAACAATGGGCAGTGATCTCAATCTAGAGGGAGGAGGCCCAAGAGTAATTTGCTGAAAAACATTTTTGCGGAATGGGAGCTTAACTGATTGAATTGATATCCAATAGTAGTGGTAAGGACAAATACTGTGAGCAATAAAGGAACCTTGGGCTACGTATATTCAAAAGTAAATATGGGCAGACTCAGTGGGTCTTCTGGTTCTCATCTGCTTTAAAAACTATGTTTTTTTGTGATTGCTTGCTACAATCAATCTTCTAAGGACATATTTTCCCCATTATCTTCCTTATATTGAAAGCACTATGAAAATATATTCTTGAGGTTAAACCCTCTAATAAAAATCTATCGTTCTGTACAGAATGCATTTATTCTTCTTAGTCTGTGTGTCTGACAGAAGTATCATGCACACACACATAGACATATATATATACACATTCATTTTCAATGAATATACTGTATGTGTGTGTAGATTTCTCTAAATTTTAGTAGAAATTTTAGATAGATAGATAGATAGATAGATAGATAGATAGATAGATGATAGATAGATAGATAGATAGATAGATGATAGATAGATAGATAGAGATAGATAGATAGATAGATAGATAGATAGATAGATAGATAGATAGAGATAGATAGATAGATAGATAGATAGATAGATAGATAGATAGATAGACCTGTTGACACCTTCTCTGGAGATCATCAGATTAATTCCTGAGCTATCAGCTGGGGGATTGAGAGACCTCAGACTGTCTTTATAAACCTGCAGGTGGTTCTATATTTCTTTGAGTACAGATCTTATGTTCCTCTTTTCCATTAGACACATTTATACACTTTGCTGCACCTTTTTGTGTGAAAAATGAGCAAGTTTCTAAGTACTTGAACTAAATGTAAGCACTTTATGAATGATAATTTATGTGGCAACGTAATTTAAAACATTGTAGCCTAGAATTATATACTAATTATTGACATGTGCAAGTGATTACAAATAAATTATTTACTTTTCTTCCTCCCATTTTAAGAATAGTTAATTTCTCAACCTTGACCCCTCTTTCTCAATGTTTTCATCTATTTTTTTTCTCTGCCCCTGTCTTTCTCACTTCTATTTTCTCACTAAGTCTTTCTCTCTCTCTCTCCTTCTGCTTCTCTGCATCTCTATTTTTTCCTTCCAGTAATAACACTAGGTGCATAATGTAATCCTTACACTGAACAAAGCTTTGCAAACTTCATTTCATGCTTGTCTCTCACCTACAAAACCACAAATCAGGAGGAACACATTGTATTGTAGACTTATACTGTGTTATACTAAAACAGAAAACAAATCCAGCTTATTCCCAGGCTTCAATTATCTTTTCCAGAGCACAACTGCCATTGATTTACCCAGAAAGGCAAGGTCGGGCATTCAGAGTTCATTCTATAGTCTCTCTGTAGTCAGATATATCCTCATAAATACTTTAAATGGTTGAATGTTAACTACTTTGACAGCCAGATGTCATTCCTCTGTGCAATGGCAGAAGTGTTTAGCCTACATGATCTCAATTAAACATTGGCAAACATGTCAAACCTGACTTTTAGAATAATTTGAAAGCGACAAACCAAAAGGCTTAAAAATAATACCACAAAGAGTTTTGGTTCTCCAACGTTCACTGATATTATGTATTACTGTGCTGCAATCAATGTGATTCAAAGTTAAAGGGACATGAAACACATTGTAATTACAAGGCTTTATGTGTCCTTTCACACTAAGACTGGATCTGCAACTTGACTGTGCTTAGGTACAAATTACTATATTATCATATTTACTCCTAGTGGAATCAGCGTTAGAATTTATGCTTAATAATAACCTTCAATACAATAATATTTTCTTATTAACAAAATTCCCCAGTGAATCTTGAAATTGAATATACCAGGCAGACATTTTTAGCATATAAAATAGAAGAACATTTAATAGACAGATTTACTCACAGCCTCTTCAATCCACCCAGTCTCCAGCAGGCATATGCCTTTAGGTCTTTCTGAATATTACTCGCTAAAGCTCATAAACATCTCCATTTCTAATGAATTTGCTCTGCAAAGTATTATAGGAATTTGTGAAATTAGATAGATTGGACAGGTTGGTAGTGAAGTCACTCCACAGTCTTGTGGATTGCAAAGATAAGTTCCTTGACCAGCCATAAAAGGATCACTCTTTTATGCAATATTTTAAGAGGAACTTCCAGCAAAATACTCCTGAGGAAGAGACTGGTCAAAATGTATCCAGCTTATTTGGAAGTTTTATTAAAAAAAATGGTATCTTGCTTTTAAGGTTTTAAATTATATTGTTATATGTACATGAACTGAAAGATTAGCATAATTATTGCTGTTTATATATTAAATAGAATGGTATTAGTACTAACAAAAGAAGCATTGTGTTTCACTGTCAGAACTTTGTTGGAAAATCCATTATGCCTGATCACACTTTAATACAGTGTTTCCCAAGCTAATTTTTAATAATGGCCTCCAGTTTTGTATGATCAGGGGCTCCACAGTAAAACCACCTGAAAAGATGCATCTCAGTGTCCCAAGTGCACGTGATGTACAAGAAACATCAGCTGTAGCTATAGGTCTTGTATAATTTTGTTGATGTCTTGAGAGAAACAGTATGGTTCATAGTCCATTCATTTTTAGCTATGATGGAGGAACTGGATAATAGTTAGTGGCTCCACAGTGGCTGAATTGAGGTCCTGGTGTTTCACCAATAAATATTAAGCCCTAAAATTTCCAAGGCTGAATATGGGGAACACTTTTTAAAACAGAGTATAGAGAATGCACGTGAAAAGACATTGTTCATGTACTGAAGTGAAAGAAGTAAAAAAGTTGTTTTTTAAGAAAGGAAATAATGCATCAAAAAAGGATTGATGGAACATATTGCTATTATCTGAGTAATTAACCAATTTTATGTGTTTAGAAGTGTATGTGTCCCTTTAATTATATCCAAAATCCAACATGCATTAAATTGCTAGTCAAGTGTGACCATTCTAAAATTAGCAACAAGCTTTTATGATAATGACCTGAGCTACAATGCAGCATATCCTAGAGAAATATAATTATACAAAGGGTAACTGAATTTGTGACAAACACTCAACAGAACCACAATAACAAGAGACTTGTTTGTAGAAACGGCCAATTAACTCAGTGTTATCAGCCTCTTGTTTAACATTTATGTGTTAATTGATTATTATGTTATATTGATCTTGATAATAGATGCATGTTATCGTCTCCAGCTCTAAATAAACACTAATTATAATAGAAAATGTGGATACATTTTTGAAAAATTAAGATATGGAGAAAGGGAACTATGCCCATATCTTCTATCTTGTTACAGGAAAGCTGCTTCAAATTCTGATTTAGAACTTTCATCTATATCCCAATTATAATGCTGCAACAGATCAAATTTACTCTTCTGAACATATTATAAAATTTAACAAATCTATTTATAATGCTATATTTAAGTGCATATATATAATGTATGTCTGTATATATGTGTATGTGTGTGAATATTCTGAACATGCATTTATATTTACAAAATTAGACAAAATAGCTTACTTTGTTGATATGGTACTAATTGTGCATTACATTTTTTTAATATTTTTGAAAAGGAATGTAACTGAGCTGTTTAAAAAAATGCCTTTATTTGTTAATACATTTTGAGGCATGACCCTGTCCTCCAGTAAAAGTAGTATGATTTATCAGCCTTGTCTTTCTTGGCAATAAATATTTGTTATCATATTTTTTTTACTGTTTCATTGTCAACTGTGTAGAAATGTATTGCCCCAGAGCTGCTCTGATCATTTGCTGGTCCTAGCTACAGAAGAGTTTGAATGTGTCAATATGTAAAGTAACAACATCCTGCAGTTGCCCAGTAGATTAGATACTAAATAAAAGCTCAACTGGATGAATCAGATACAAGTTAAAGTCAGATGTGAGGTCAGCTTCAAAAACAAACAATTTTTGAAGCATCCGCTTCATTTTAATAACATTAGCTTTGTGCTCAGGGAAGACAGCAGAAGGTAAAATCTCTCTAAATACAATTTTGCATTGGTTTTGGCAAGCTTACTTTTGTAACAGTAACAGATTAATCAAATAATTGCATTGTTTGATGTATTCAGCAATGGCATTAAGCTTCAGCATGTATCGTTCTGTATTATCATCTACACTTGCTTTTCGCCCAGCCAATATAGATAATTTTAGTTCTTTCTATTGATCAATTAAAGGATTTATCGGTGTGCAATAAGGGTCAAATGAGCTGAAAAGTCATAAAGGATGAATTATTTCACACTTCATTCTACAATATATTTCTAACGCAGCTAGTTTGTTTAAGAAATGATCATATTCTCTATGGTGCATATTATCTTCAGATGAAAGAAGAAGAAAAACAACTACAAAACATATATCTGTATTAGTCGAGAAAATACCTTAAGGTATAACATTACACCCCAAATAAAGGCAGAACTATAAGACTGCAATGAAAACAGAATGCTATAATAATAATACAAGATTGGTATTTGGGTTTCTTTTCATACTGTAATTCAGGCATTTACCAGCAAACGAAGTGGCAGAAAACTTTAAATAAAAAAAATAAAAAACACTTACTGTGCATTCCTTATTTTGTTCATCAGAGGATGAGTGGGTTGCTGGTAGCTCAGGGTACGAGCTGGTTGGTCTGTCAGTTACCGCTTCCCTGCTAGTCCTTGCGTCTAAGCTTCTCCCCTTCCAGCTCTTTTCCTGATGCTGACAGTTATATGGGGACTTCTCATCAGCTGATGGCTCCACTCACCCCCACACCAGCCTATGAGAAAGAAGCTAACCATTCTACATCCCTCTCTATTAGAGTCTGTAGAGGGGCTTACAGTAGAATGTGTGGGAATCTGTTATTAATCCAGTTTAGAATTGCTGTATTTTCCTTTACAATATAATGTTATTTTTGTCACCTTAGACTTTAATAAAAATGTGCTTCCTATTACTTTTTACCATATTATACAATAATATGCAATATTTAACTGCCAAACATTTGTCTTTTGCAAAATAGAATTCTACAGATTTAGCTCGAGACTGAGCTATGCCAATGAGACTGCTGTCCAGGGTCCTGAATATCTCTCGATGTTAAAATGCTGGCAGCAGATGGAGCTGCATTAACATATGAATGGAAAAGGCAGACGTTTATGCTACAGGGTGCATTTAAAAGTATACTGTTACCTACATACCTGTTTGATCGCTGATTTTATAATGCAAAATAATAAACCTCTTTAGATTGTTGTAAATTTAAAATTCTCTCTGCCCCCCCCACACCAATATATGTGTATTCGTTTAACAGCTGTTATTTCTATAGGTATATATGTAGAGGGTGTAGAATAAAGCTCAGATTTATGATGCGCTTAAGTACCAACTGACATCTTTGTGCTCCAAAGAATCTTGTGGGCATTGGGCAATGGTGTATTTTGAACTATAGATGCCCTAGGGCACAGCATATTGGGGAGGCAACAAATTCTAAGGATATTTAAATGGCATGATGCGTTTCTACTCACATGTTCCCCAAACATTTTAAATATTTATTTTTACAATCATTCATTTCTCATTAAGTCTCTGCCCTTTAGTTGTGGGAAATATATGAATCAAATATGAGCTACAATTGCTGTGGGTGGGTTTTTCATGGGGCAGCAGATTGTCCGTTCCTAGGGCATGAGAAAAACCTAATGATTGTGGGATATATTTACTTGTGATCTAAGCTAGACTTAAACAGTTATGTGCTAATAATGTGTATAGCCCGATAGTTTTAAATCCATATGTCTTTTGCCATCAACTATAACTACAAAAATACTACAATCGAAACAAAGGAAATTTGATAACAAAAGTAAATAGAAAAGTTTTTTTTTTTTTTTAAATTGCATGATCTGTCTAAATCACAAAAGAAAATTCTGGGTTATGCATCGCTTTATTAAGTCTCAATACACTGAAAAAAAGTTTTGTAGTCTAAATAACGTTGGCACCTTTAATGATTGAGTACAGCCATTTTGGCCTCATTTTTCAGACTTTTCAGTGGTTGTTAGGGTTTTATGCAATTGGCCAAACAACATTTTCTAAAAACTGTATAGGATACTTTTAAAATCTTTATTTTTCAGTAGCTCTAAACCTAGCTAATTTATGGCTCCCTTGCATGTCTTACCACCCACCACCTGCTTCTTGCTCTTGTTCCATATTTTGTAGCCTGCCAAAGGCTGTACTGCCATATTCTTTTGCCAAGCATTTGGGTGCAGTGTAGAAACATAAGCATTACACACTGCTCTAATGCCTACTACATAGCTGGTAGGATGTTTAATAAGCTATATGTGTTCTTAATTCCTAAGATAATGTACTCAGGAAAGAGCATATGAAGATTTCATTGCGGCTACAGGAACATCTTGTAAAACAGGCTGGGCCATCTCTCACATCCCCACCAGGAGGTTGATTCCTGCTGCTGCCTCTTGTTTAAATGACATTTGTTTAGCTAATATTGCAGTATTTACATTTTCAGAATAGGAGACAGTTTAAACAGACAAAAGCATCTATTGCAAATGTAAAATAGAAGTTAAAGGGACAGTCAAGTCAAAATTAACCTTTCATTATTCCGATAGGGAATGCAATTTAAAACAACTTTCCAATTTTCTTTTATTCTCAGATATGTTTTGTTCTCTTTGTATTCTTTGTTGAAAGCTTAACCTAGGTATGCTCATAAACTGATTTGTAAGCCGTTGAAGGCTGAATCTTACCTTAGTGCATTCTGACAGTTTTTCACAGTTAGACACTGCTAGTTCATTGTGCTCACTCCCATGGAGTTATTAATGGATAAAGTTCTTCGTCCATTTGTGGAACAAGCTCAATATTTTGCTAAAGACACTAGTGACTTTTTAAAAAAATTGAACATGGTGGCTCTTCCGGGTGATAAATATATTTTACATTCCCTGGATATTGTGAACCTTTCTACATCTATTTGTCATACCAGTAGACTGGGGGCAGTATATTAAACGTGGGCATTGAGTGGGACGTTTTCAGAGATACAATGCACATTCTTAATTGAATTACTTAGCATTATCTTAAAATGCAACTATTTTCATTTTCAGGGACTAATTCTATATGCAAGTCCAGGGGAAAGCAATAGGCTCGTATGTTACCCCCAATTATGCCAACATAAATTTGTGTATAAGAATTTGTTGTTAAATCAATATGGTGGAACTTGGTGGCACTATATCAATTATATTTTTGGCATTTGGTGTGGCGAAATTAGGTCCTTTCTAGAGTTTGTTGCAGATTAGAATAATTCCTCTAGATTTATTAAGTTTAAGGTTACATATAGTGAGACACACATTTACTTTTTGAATACCACTGTCTATAAGAAAGAAAGTTCAAAAAACTATAGATAGTAAAAACGTATTAAAATATAAAAGTGCACATCCTCCATCTTTATTAAAGCCTCTTCCATATAGTCAACTTTTACAGGTCAAAAGAATTGTCTCAGATCTTGATTTGGTAGAGGATAGATTAAATAGAATGGTTAAACTATTTTTGGACGGGGTTATCCCAGAGAATTAATTCAGAATATCATAGATAGAGTTCGGACTCTATCTAGGAAAGATTTATTAGATAATGCTAGTTATAGGAGTAAAATACAGAGGAATAAGGATCGGCTTGTTTTTGTAACATAATTTAACAGACAGAGCATACAAGTTATGAACATTATTAGGAAACATTGGCATGTTTTAAGAGAGTGTAAACCTTCAGTGACAGAATTTAAAGACTTCCCTATGCCCGCATATAAAAGAACCCCTTCTGTAAGAGACACTCTTATTAGAACAGATGGTGGTACTTCAAAAATGGATAGGATGGGCTATATTACTAATAAGAGTAAAAGATGTTACCCATGTTTAGGCTGTTTTAGTTGCCGCAATATGATTAAAGGACAGCCTTTTGTACATCCACATACTGGCACTAAATTTAAAATGAATGGTTATTATACATGCAACTTTAACTTTATTGTTTATCTAATAAAATGTCCATGTGTCCTAGTATATGTAGGTAAGTCTATGAGGAAGGCTATGGAACATATGAATCAATATAAATCCAACATGAGGAGATTTGGATGCTCCGGTCTTTAGCCAGTTTATAAGGTTCCAGGTTATTGAACAAGTTGAAAGATCAAGGAGAGAAGGTGATAGCGAATCTCTTTTAAAGAGACGTGAGGCTTTTTGGATATTCAAATTGGATACCCTCCATCCCAGGACCCTTAGTAGGGAGCTTGATTGGTCTTTATTCTTATAATATTTTGTTAAGTGCCATATTCTGTTTGATAATGTGAAAAATGTCGTTCTAGAGAGTCATATTTGGAATATATCTCATGACAATCTTTGGGTTTAGTTGTGAATATGTGTAACTTATGTATTATTAACTTATGTATACTTGTAATACAGGAGGAATTTAACTTGCATGCAAACAGCCGTGGGATATGAAACCCAAAAAAAATATTTTGTGATTCACACGGAGCATACAATTTTAAACAAGTTTCCAGTTTACTTCTATCATCAAATTCCTTAGTTCCAATGATATTCTGTGTTGAAGAGATACCTAGGTAGAAATATTGAGCACTACATGGCAGGAAATAATGCTGCCAACTAGTGCTCATGCAAATGAATAACATTCTTGCAAAACATCTGCCATATAGTGCACTAGACCCATGCTCACTCCGGATTTTACATCCCTGCTTTTCAACAAAAGATATCAAGATAACAAAGGCAAATTTTATAATAGAACTAATTTAGAAAGTTGTTTACAATTGCATACGCTATCTGAATCCTGAAAGGAAAAAAATAGGTTTCATGTCCCTTTAATGTAACTTTATTTATTTATTTAAAAAACATAATGATACCATTTTGTTTTACATATGTACCATTTACTAAAAACAAGGGAGAGGTGATGCATTGGTCTCCCCTAACAAATACCAAAAATAATAAGGTTCTACATCTTATCGTACAGTTGTGCTTGATATCATCTTTGACTTTAAAAAGTTACTTTGCAATCCATACACAAGATATTCAAATGCAAAATAAGATACATATAAGTAATTTAATTCTGTGAAACACTATGTTGCGCACAAGTGTTTACATATGTATTTATGTGTGTTTTTGAATTCTTATTGTAAATATATATCGCTAGATGTAATTGAAGCATGTTACGAATATTTTAAATTCCTATGTTCTTCACATCAAAAAAAGTTAATTTTTATTATTATTAAATATATATATATATATATATATATATATATATATCTGATAATGTTAATGTAAAATAGATATCTATACTTATATATCTATATGAATAGATATATAGGCAGTGGAGGCTCCTCTATAGGAGCACTTGAGCACATGAACCCCCTGACCCCTGATGAAAAAAAAAAAAACTAATTACATTTTTAAACCTTTTTTGCTTATTAAATAAAAAAAATCCTCCAGGCACCACTGCAGTTTTGACTAAAAAACATTAAAATTGTTATTTTTAAATCTTTAGCCTGAAAGTGGAATGGGCTTTTGCCTAATACTTCTATCGCACATGCTGTGCAGTGTGATAGATAGAAGTATAGGCAAAAGCAATTATATAAGGTTAAGCTGCGCTTCTCTGCTCTGGCTATATCAATAAAATAAATTAAATATCTGGGTAGTAAATGGAAATTCGCAGACAAGTGCCTATAAACAGTCAAAGTTACATTAAAATATATATGTATCTGACTAAAACTAGCCACAATGAAACATCAAACCCAATGTATGTACAAATAAAGTAAAAACAATAACAAAGGGGTGAATACTTCCCAAATATAGGAGGATACATGGATGATGCTCTAGTATAAATGTCAGGGCTGTGCTCCTGCTCACAAAAGGAACTGCAGAAAAAGAAAAAACACAGAGTGCATACCACTCTAAGAGTAACACTGTCAGTGTGCGAGTGTCATGTGACAGCTGTCTCTCACTCGCACACTAAGAGATGTGCGGTTAGGAAGGCTATAGGCTGGCCTGTAGGTGGCGCTAAAAGCAATGCAGGCTAAAAGTGGAAAGTGCTTTTGCCTATAGAAAAAGAAAGAACACAGAGCGCATACCATTCTAAGAGTAACACTGTTTAATAGGTGCAAAACAAAAAGCGCTGTTAAAATAATACGTACAATGTGTCAAAAGATAATAAACACAGTCACCAATTTGCAGTATGTTTCACCGGCTACTGTGGGTGTGTTATTCATCACCCTGTCAATTCTCTCCTCCGTAGGGCTTCTGGAACGCCGCAGGAAGCCGCGCTGAACTGGGGGATACTTCAACGTAGAGCCCGGTGTCACAAGAATGTGGTGGAGATGATAGAAAAGCCTCTATGCATTTCGTCAGGCTACGACCTGACTTTCTCAAGAGATGTATGTGAGGTAATGCCCCTGTCACTTTTTAAACTTCCCGGGTTAGACACACCTCCCATCCGTGAAATCTCATTGGTTATAACATAGCTCAAGTCCCAATGGAGGCTGGTAAAAAGTCTTGTATCAATAACATCCCAAATGATATTGTCACTGCATAAGATACATATATAAAATCGAACATAGAGATTAAAATACATGATGTGTATATTTTAAAAAAAATCATAAACCACAATCTATATAAAAGATACAATTGAAATAAAACTCAGCGTCATTCTATCCCTATACAAGTACTTATACATAACCAAAAAATATTACCCTACATCCAGAAAATAGACAGATTATAAAAGCTGTACTTAATAGATTTTTATATTAAAATATCGATAAATTTAAAATTATGATAGACAAGAAGAACAGGAAGAAGGTAATCTCCTCATGTGTAATTGAATCAAATGGGAGCTAGATAGAGTAAGCTAACATTACGAATGGGTTGACTGTAAAAGAAAAATTAAACTAACTATTAGGAGGTAATATAAATATGATAATCTCAAGGAACATAAACTTCCCAAAAAAACTAGCTGTGAAGAGACAAGACAGACTAAATGAATGGAGGACTATTTTACATAAAAGCTTGTAGGTCTAAATCAATATTTAGACCTTTCTCGTTAATTGTATTAAGAGTTTGAAGTTCGTGAATCCAATATGTTTCACGTTGTCGTAAGCTCTTGAGTCTATTCTTAGAGCTATTCGGAGGGATCCAATGCAACACCATAATTCTAAGTCCCAATGAGTTAGCATTATGGTGACTGTTGAAATGGATAGGGACACTATGATTGTCAATTTTATTCTTAATATTATTAAGGTGTTCCCTGAACCTGTTTTATATAAGTCTTTTGGTACGCCCTATATACATACTCTGGCAATCGCACATTAGGAGGTACACTACAAAAGTAGATTTACAAGAAAACTTGTGTTTAATTTTATAAGATTTGGAATTATTAACATTATTAAAAGTGTCACCCCTAATGATGCGGCTGCACATACTGCAATTCTTGGTTCCACAGGGCCATGTCCCATTTGTTCTACTGAGCCAATGTTTATTATCTGTTTGTGTAGGTTTCTGAATCCCTTTGAACTTAGAAGGTGCTAGCAAATTCTTTAAATCCTGATTTTTTTTCTAAAAGTTATGGTTGGTCTCTCTGGTAATGTTCTGCCTAGTATAGGATCTGAAGTAAGTATCCTCCAATGTTGCTTTAGGATATTCTCTATCTCTCTACTACCCTGGCTATAAGTAGTAATAAACCTTATATTATTCTCCTCAGATTGGTATCTTATATTCTTGGTCTTGGGATTTAGCATGATATCTCTATCTATATTTGATACCTTCTCTTTAACGGTGGTAAGGAGAGTTGCATCATATCCCTTTTATTTAAACCTATTATCCAAAGTAACAGACTCTGTAAGGAAATTTTCAAAGTGTGTACAGTTTCTGCGTATTCTTTGATACTGTCCGAGTGGAATATTCTTTTTCCACCTCAGCAAATGTCCACTTTTAGCATTTAGGAAGCCATTCTTGTCCGTAGGTTTCCTATAATTTTGGACAGCAATTTTACTATCTTTATCAACAAATAACAATAAATCCAAGAATGCAATTTGTTCCTTATGAAATTTGCTGGTAAATTTTAGATTCATAGTATTATTATTGATATATTCAATAAAATTAGTGGCTTGGTCTTCCTGACCTTTCCAAATAATAATAACATCATCTATGTATCTAAAGTAGCTAATTAGGTGACCATTGAAGGGATTTTTTGACCAAATATACCTATTCTCAAAGAAATTCATAAATAAATTGGCATATGATGGGGTAAAAGTCGTCCCCATCGCTGTGCCCTGTAACTGTAAATAAAATTGGGAATTAAACTCAAAATAATTGTGCTTTAAAATAAAATCAATAATTTTAAGAATAAAATCTACCTGTATGGATGGTAGATTGCTGCCAAGCATGCTTTCCTTCACCGCTTTAATACCAAGGTCATGTGGGATGCACCTATATAAAGATGTAACATCACATGTCAACCATAGATAATCCTGCTCCCATTTTATCCCCTCAAAGGTTTTAATAGTCTGAGTGGCGTCTTTTAAGAATGATCTAGTTGTTCTAACTATGGGTTGAAGAAAATGATCAATATAGACTGATAAATTACTGGTCAGTGATTCGATCCCAGAAATGATCAGCCTGCCCGGAGGGTCCACCAAAGTTTTGTGGACTTTGGGGAGGTGGTAGAAAAAAGGTATAGTAGGGTCTCTATCTATCAGAAAATGAAATTCCTCATTCTTAAGAACGCCATTGAATTTGGCGTTTGTAAGGATAATATTCAGTTCTTTAGCGAATTTACTAGTTGGATTATGCAATAATTTCTTATAAGTATTATGATCATTTAGAATCCTTAAGGCTTCCTTTAAATAGTCTGATTTGTCCTGTACCCCAACACCACTCCCCTTATCTGCCGTCTTGATGACAATTTCTGAGTTATTTCTTAAATTTAATTTCTTGGATTTATTGTTATTTGTTGATAAAGATAGTAAAATTGCTGTCCAAAATTATAGGAAACCTACGGACAAGAATGGCTTCCTAAATGCTAAAAGTGGACATTTGCCAAGGTGGAAAAAGAATATTCCACTCGGACAGTATCAAAGAATACACAGACACTGTTCACACTTTGAAAATTTCCTTACAGAGTCTGTTACTTTGGATAATAGGTTTAAAGAAAAGGGATATGATGCAACTCTCCTTACCACCGTTAAAGAGAAGGTATCAAATATAGATAGAGATATCATGCTAAATCCCAAGACCAAGAATATAAGATACCAATCTGAGGAGAATAATATAAGGTTTATTACTACTTATAGCCACGGCAGTAGAGAGATAGAGAATATCCTAAAGCAACATAGGAGGATACTTACTTCAGATCCTATACTAGGCAGAACATTACCATAACTTTTAGAAAAAATCAGGATTTAAAGAATTTGCTAGCACCTTCTAAGTTCAAAGGGATTCAGAAACCTACACAAACAGACAATAAACATTGGCTCAGTAGAACAAATGGGACATGGCCCTGTGGAACCAAGAATTGCAGTATGTGCAGCCGCATCATTAGAGGTGACACTTTTAATAATGTTAATAATTCCAAATCTTATAAAATTAAACACAAGTGTTCTTGTAAATCTACTTTTGTAGTGTACCTCCTAATGTGCGATTGCCAGAGTATGTATATAGGGCGTACCAAAAGACATAAAAAACAGGTTCAGGAAACACCTTAATAATATTAAGAATAAAATTGACAATCATAGTGTCCCTATCCATTTCAACAATCACCATAATGCTAACTCATTGGGACTTAGAATTATGGTGTTGCATTGGATCCCTCCGAATAGCTCTAAGAATAGACTCAAGAGCTTACGACAACGTGAAACATATTGGATCCACGAACTTCAAACTCTTAATACAATTAACGAGAAAGGTCTAAATATTGATTTAGACCTACAAGCTTTTATGTAAAATAGTCCTCCATTCATTTAGTCTGTCTTGTCTCTTCACCACTAGCTTTTTTGGGAAGTTTATGTTCCTTGAGATTATCATATTTATATTACCTCCTAATAGTTAGTTTAATTTTTCTTTTACAGTCAACCCATTCGTAATGTTAGCTTACTTTATCTAGCTCCCAT